>NW_028301577.1:16455000-16490000 GCF_042242905.1 Orbicella faveolata | reverse complement strand
ATCGCTCTATTGAAGGCATGTTTGTTTTTCAATACTTGTGCGCGCGCTGAATTGCATCAGCAAAAGCGCGCGCGAAAACTGTGTTCGGCCACCTTAAGCGGACACCCTTGTCGACAGTGAAACCTGTATTAAGCGGACACCCATGGGACTCTCACTAATGTCCGCTTAATACAGGGTGTCTGCTCTAAGCAGGTTCTTATATATTGTGCAATAATAGCTAATTATTAACCCTTTTGTAACTCAGTGTAACACAGTGTAAGATCAAAGACTGCTCATAGCACAATGTCCAGTCAGTCAATGCATCAATCTGGAGTAATCACCTAGCTTTAAAACGACATCACTGAACAATGTCAAAGGAGTCTCAGCTGAACCTGTAGAGGTAAAATGCCCTTGATATGTCCGCTTCTTTCAGATTTTGTGCCACAAAATGGCTTAATATTGGAGTCCACATCCACTTAACAGATGTGTCCGCTGAATGTAGGTTTATTTTACTATAAATATGGGAAGAAAATTTTGGGACTCAAGCTTGTGCCCGCTTAATAGAGGGTGTCCGCTTAATATGGGGTCCACTTAATAATGGTAATAAAACTGAGTGGAGTCCAATTCGGTCTGTAATCTTACGAGTGATTAACAAAATCGGACGACCACGAAGCGGGAGTCCAATTTGTTAATCACGAGTATGATTACATACTGAATTGGACGACATGATGTCCTTTTACCAATTAATCAAAACTATGACAAAATTCGAGAAACGAACAAACCATCGATTGAGTGCTGAACGATTTTAAAAGGTCGTTATGAATGCTGAAAACCCCAGCAGTTTACTCAACAAAGTGCACCACAACAGCGCGTGCAAAATGACGCGTACTGTCCAATTACAAGCATGACGCTTACACTGTCCAATCAATGCTCAAATTGGGCTGCTGATAGTTTGAGAATTTTGTTATAGTTTTGATTAATACAGGTTTTACTGTATTCCAAATGCTGTCATACACACGGTATTAACTGAACATCTCAGGTTTAAATTGATTACTCAATTGTTCATGTTACTCAATTAGGTCAGTTAAAAAGTTGATTAAAAGTATGTTTACAGTATATATTCAAACCCTGTAGTCAATCAGTATGGCCCTTACCACTGGTTTCAATAGCAAAACAGTGAGTATTTCTGCTCTCAACCAAATCAGGGCTGTCATTAAGTTTTGAGTCACCTGTCGCCTCGATCTTCACACCCATAGCAAACTTGTTGCTTTGTGGGTGAATTGTATCAACAGAAGTCAATTTCACCCATAACATCAAGGGCCTATCAAACAAACTCAGTCGTAACCGGTGTTACGGGTTATGGCCCATAATGACAACCCTGTGGTTGGGATGCTAGTCTATTACGCACACCACCCCTCCCCCACCCCTCTCCTTCCAGCATGACCCACTGTTGTTACCATTTGCATGCATATACACCTGGGTGGTGAGAGGCACTGAGAGTAATTTTAATGCCAAAGAGCACAACACAATGTCCCCAGCCAGGGCTGACAAACCTGAGCCACTTGATCAAGAGGCCATCAGATCTATTAAGGAAGGAACAGTAACATTTATTTAGCTACATGTAATAGCATTGACAACAATTGTTTATTAATTACCTTGACATAAACACCAGTGTCTGGTCTTTCCTTAAGTTCCAGTCTTTTAATCTGATCTTTTGATAGTAAGTCTCTGATATCCTCCTTAAAATGCCAAAAATCATTGTACATCATTTATTGCCATGTACATGTACCCTTTGTTACTATGTAGTTTATTATAAGAAAAGTGAAAGAAGAAGAGGAAACTTATTAATATAAAATGCATGTATTGTTTTCAAAAGTAGGATAAAGGAAAGGTGCCAAGCCTAGTTGAAACCCTAAGGGATCTGGTAGGAGGTGTAGGGCTGTATTATGCTATAAATTATGATGTTTAGTTCTTGGATTGTGCAGGATCTTAGACAGGACCCTACAGATAAAAAGAGGATCTTGCATAGGATCTTACATGGGATTGCACAGGAGGATCTCAACATACATGTACTAGTTATCTTATCAGGATCCTGGAAAAAAAAAGTTTCCTCTGGGGAGACATTTCAAAAGGATCAACAAGGCAAATGTAATATAATGTGAAGTTTATATGAAATAATTCATATATGAACTGCGGTTGTAGATGAAAGTGAAGAATGATCATCGCAGTTAATTTTCCAATTGAAGCAATTGGAAAGAAGAAGCCTGAAAAAAATCAGGGCTTCAATGGGATTCGAACCCGTGACCTCTGAACCCGTGGCTTCTTCTTTCCAATTGCTTAAATTGGAAAATTAACTGCGATGATCATTCTTTACTTACATGTAATATAAGGTAGTTAGTCATACAATTAATTTGCAGCATCAGTTAGCATGTCAGCTGGTCAGGTTTTTTACCTTACACACAATTCTCTTTTACAATGTATCTGGAACAGCTACAAGAGAGCTGAAGTACAATGCACCTGATAAATTTCAAGATAAGAAGCTCTGACTAAATATTGCTGATTCTCTGTCCTGGCTATGTGTTTAAAGATATGTTCAAAGGAATTGGGTATCACTCCTCTTAAAACAGGGTCTGTCCGTACACCTGTGAAGCAACAAGAATAAAGAAACTAAAATTGTAATTTTAATCACTAATAATTTATAAGTTACCACCGGTCAATTTTGTTTTTAAGGCAGAGTGTTTGACAACAAATTAGTGGAATTGGCTTTATATGACTGGTATGATTGTGAATCACACACAACTGCCTAGAGCTTTGTGCCTGCTTAGATTGTGGTCCTATGATAGTAACCCAAAAATGTGCAGTTATAAAATTGTGTAAAATAAGTACAGTGTAAGTCACACAGATGCACAATACATGTACATTTACCAACTTTTACTTTGACCTTGAAAGTGTTTTTGTTTGTTTGCTTTTTTTCAGGGTTAATCTTTTAATTGACATACCAGTGATTGAAGGTAAAACTGTTTCCCTTATCGAGATTTTGTTTGCTTTTTCACATGGTAGAGTATGACCATTCAAATCGAGTAAAATATCTGCAACCTAGAGGGAAGAATTGTGTATCTTGCTTGTTTACAATAGCAGACGCTTACTGCGCCTTTCAATAACATGCACACTTAAAAGTTCAAAGCTCAATCGACAAAAAAAAATAATAATGCATTTTTCGCTGCCATCAATCAAATGTTCGGCAGCTCCTCCCAGCTACCGAGCACGTGGTAATCAAATCCAGTTCAGACAATGAAACAGCGTTCAGCAGTAGTCGAAAGCTGGGAGGAGCCGTTGAACATTTGAACCAAAAACGGCTGTTATTATTTAGTTGTTAGCGGTTTAACATGAAACGAGGCAAAAAGGTAAATCTGCCAAAGTACTGACCTTGTTTGTTTGCCTTTTTAGACAGAAGAATAATTGACCACAGACTTGACTGTAATAAGAGCTATTGTTATACAATGTACCTCCCAACTCAAATACATTTTCTGATTGGAGGAGAATGTGTCACCTGTCATGGGTCAAAACTCACAACTCCCTAGGGCGAACAAAATTCACTAACTCCCTAGGGAAACAACAACTTGAACTTTGGACTCGCACGTGATCAGGTCATGCTCCTTGAAACCGCAACAAATTTGTGAGCCAGCCAGCCTCAAGCAAACATCTTTCTTTGCAGTTTTTTCCATTTTTTTAGTTGGGAGGTATATAACAAAACACTTAATGACTAGCCCCAAGGGAAACAGTGAGTTTTGTTTCCTCTCGACCTCAAAGCTCATTGAAGGGTCTTGGGGAAACAAAACTCACTGTTTCCCTTGGGGCCAGTCATTAAGTGCTTATTGCACACATTTATTTTAACAATGCTTGATATAATTATTGACAATACGCTGTACATGTATGTACAAATCATTCTAACTGACATAACCTTCCATGGTAAATGTTTTCCCTGTTCCTGTTTGTCCATAGGCAAATATTGTACCTAGCAGAGAATACACCGTACATTTGAATTCACAAAGTAACTTCAAACAGTCAAGTCTTATTCCATATAACATTTATCACATACCATTCACACGCGTACTCCAAGAAAAATTAACGGCCTGGAGGAAAAAAGGTACATGTACTGTTCCTTTTTCAGGGCATGACAGAAAGGCTGTCCGATAGCCCGGGACTAGTGAAACGATCGGTCGGGCTAGCGCCTTCTTATCACAGGTTGCCCGACAGACAAGCAGGAGGTGGACACGAGTGAAACAATGTTTCTTTTTCTTTTCAAGAGGCAAACTTCAGACGTTTTGTTTAGCAGACAGTTGGCATCAGAGAACGTAAAACAATACAATTTTTTTTTTTAAAGTAAAATGTAAAATTTAAGCAAACGAAATCAATTAAAATGGTAATTTTCCCCCGACTGCGTGTCCCGACAGCACAGTGGTGGTGCAAGACAAAAGCTTGCCATAACAAGGTTATCACATATTTTCATCGTTATCCATGTAGTTAATAGTTTGTTTAAGTTAGCAGAGTCCATTCAACGCCATTTGTCTAATTGTCTTGAAGCATATGTAACCGTGGATAGCAAGGAGCACTGGAGTGGTAGCCAAGATTTCATTTGGTTATTTATAGAACGACTGAACAATGTTTCATGTACATGAAATGTGTGACAAGTTAAAAACACTTAAGGCTTAAAAATGAATTTACTATCATTTACAAATTGCAAAGACAAAGAGTATGACTTTATTGATGTATTCCTTTCCTGAAAGAAAAATCTAAGCGATGTTTGGTAAACAGCTGTTTTGAAAAACATGTTGCATGACGACTTTACTTTCCGCGTGTGTAAAGTAATTCGATATGTTGTTTTGACTGTGCATAAACTAGTAAAACTTTGACTGGGTTGTTTAAAAGAGCTTAAATATTCAGTGCTTTCTTAGATTCTTGTATGAAAACTTCTTTTAATGAAGAAAAAGTCAGCTGTTATGCCATTTTGGAGTGAAGTGCTTCTAAGTCAGTTGTTACTTCAAACGCATTTTTAACATGAAATGAATTTACATCTAGAATTTTCCACGGTCATTTTTTGGAAAATTAAATCTCAGAGCCTTAATCTTTCACTACCCAGCAGCTTTGATCCTGACCCAGTAAATATCCCCATAAATAATATACGATTAAATAGAGTATGTCACGTGACCAAATCAAGGTTTCCAATTGCTTCTGAAAATATGCCACCTTGCATTTCGATCCATCTGCAATATATAAATTTCATTACAGTACCCAGGGGATTAAAATAAATGACTTAAGTCTTGTTATTTGTGGATATGGAATTTCCAAGGGGTAGGGGGACCCAAGTAGAAAACTCATGGAAATTCCAGGGGGTGGGGGGAGTACCATGAGCCCCCTGGAGGATCAAATTGGAAACCCCCCTTCCCCACAGGAGGGGTATGGATATTTTCTGGAACCACACATTGATTAATTCTAAATGTTTTATTTTAATAAGGTTTATTTCAAAAGGGAAATCAAAGATATTTAGTGAATCTAAGCTCTGTATCATTAATTATTATTTAGGTAATTAATTAATTAATCATCATTATTTTTGCATACTAAATTGTTTAATTATCATTATGAAATAAAATAATTTTGGGCCAGCTCCTCAGAAATTTGGGCTAGTAGGATGAAATTACAGCTTGCCCGAAGGGCAAGTGGTTTTTTTGAATTTCATGTTACCCTGCTTTTTATACACTTAGTCCACTCTCATAAGGGAACTGTCCCTCCAGAATTGGAAAAAGTGTCTGTAGGTAGACCTGTCTGCTTATGGGAACAAGAAGGAAAGTGGACCATGACGAACGTGCTAACAACGTGACACAAAAAAATTTCACTTCGGACTCTTGTTTTAATGTCAATTGCTTTGCTGCCAACAAATGGAGATTTGACAAAACTGATCCCCACTACAGGTTCTGATGAGCACTGTCAAAGGTCTTACTTACATGCAAGTTGATTTATTGCAAATTAGAGACAAATTTCATTGCCAAGAGTCAAATATTCATGGGTTGTCTGCTTACGAGATGGCGTTACACTAAAGAAAAATCCAATTTACATTTTCAAAATTGTGCGCGTCCGCTTACGAGAATGTGTAAATTACAGAGTTTGACTAGGAGGTAAAACCGGGAATTGATAAGAAGTGTAGAGCTGACAGCTTACGAGAGTTGCCGTTAGTGGAGCTCTAGTTGACTGTACATGTAATTTAAACTTGAATTAAACAATAGAAAGAAAACCAAACAATGCTCACCTGGAAAAAAGTGTGACCAAGCCACTCAAAGAATTAATTGTTAGTAATAAAAGTATGTGTGATTCTTTTTTTTAAATGAATTAATAATTATTTATAGTTGCCATTGGTTATCCACAATCAAAATAAAGAAAAAAACCTACCATTATACCCTTCAAGAACAGAATCCACCAACTGTCTAAATGTCTCATCATAGAGATCAATCTGTTTTGAACTAAATAAATATCAGAAGCACAGCAACGTTAAAATGCAGATGCCAGCAGCTAAGTTATAGCTGTTTTTAGCAAACTTTTAAAATAACCTATTCAATGGACAATTTCACCTAAACCATTCATGTATATACATAATTAACACAAAATCATAACATTTTTCAGCTACAGAAAAAGTTGCCTTCACTGTTAATATTAATAATTATGGTAGGGTAATTTATGGTGACACTCAATACATTTCTTCTTATCTTCAGGAGTACACACATTTGATTTTTTACATGGCATGACATGGCAATAAATTAAAGTTATTTGTTCCGTGAGGATGGGCGGCAACAATTAAGGATCAAAGTCCTTTATTAAGGAGTTCTTTTCGTTGGTATTGAGCTGCTGGAGGGCTGGGCTTTGTAATACAGAACCAATAAGTTAATTCAGGAATCATATTTGAACAATGTATGCACAAAAATATGCCTGTCCAGCAATGAGACCACATCCTTTCTTTGTCAGAGTACATGTGCTAAATGACATCAAATTAGAGTAGACTTCTCCCGTCACCTCTTCTCAACCCTTAATCATTACATGGACCTAGTGCCTTTAGAAGTTGGACGGTGGTTGTGTAGTCCTTGCTGCCTTAAATTGGGTTATATGTATGAATGAGATGATTGATTGATTGTTTACATATTGTATTTACCCATGTTTAAAAATCATTTACCATATGAATTGTGACAAAAATAGGATAACTATTCTGGATGGAAACTGAAGAAACCCTTATGGGCTTTTACATGTACAAGGCAGTCCCCCTATTTACAACACATAACTTTTAATTAATGACTAACTCACTTCCAGTCATAAACTGAATCATAAGTGAACATGCGTGGCACTTCTTCTTTCTTAGCTGGGTTGGTGATTTCTATTGTCCCTTTTTTAACATTCATCTCAATTATCCTTAAAGCATAAAAAGAATAACATCACAATTTAGACATGTTAGAATCAATAAGTTAGTCGAACATGTAGAGCTGTAGCAGTCTGAAAACATCATAATGTGTAGTTACAGTGTAACTGCAGGGAGAAAACACTAAACAACACTACCCCATTCTACATGTGCATGTATTGGCAGCTAGTTGAGAGAAAATATACGAATTCATATAATTATATATTGGTCAGAGTGGCATAGTAACAGAACCAAACACAACAATAGCAATATTTTCTCGCAGCACCCATTATAATGCAGTAATTCCCTTTCAAAATCACATTTAATTTATATCACATGACTATTTAACGATTCTTTGAGAATACTAAATGAAAACAAATTTTAAAATTCTACTACGCAAAAAGGTTTTTAAGTTTATATGTTGCTGTGAACAAGCCGGCAACGCAAAATAAATTAGAGGGTCCCAAGAGGGTTTTCAGAATAAGGGATCTGGCTTATTGGAAGGCCTCTTAAATTACCTGCAAATTTATCACAGCCTACAGCAGCCCTACCTTTGATGCCCTTGGGCTATTTCCTTTTCATTCATTGGACGGCATCTTACAACCACCTTCACAGACTCGCCTGGTTTCTTGCTAGACTGAAGTCAACATGACAAACGTCAACCAGTTTCAGTTGTGTAGTTAACTGAGCATAAACCTAATATGTATATGTCTTGCTTTTGAATTCTGCAGAAGTTTTCCAATTTTCAGACCAAGAGTATTTACAGTAACAACAAATTTTAGAAGGGTGTTACATTTATAAATACCTGAAAAATCAACTAAAGACAAAAGATAAATGAAGAATAATTGCCAAGAGCACTAAAAGAATTGAAGGATTTCATGCAAAAAGGGCATATATCACTTTTTGGGGTGATTTTCATTTTTTGCAGGATCGAGCCAATTTTTGGTAGACTGACTTGTTTTGACATGAAAAGCATTGTTGCATAATTGCTTTCGTTGATTTGCGCTTCGTTTTTGAGAAATAATGTAATACTATGCAAAAAAAAAAAAAAATCAGTTTTCCACGCGGAATCTTTTGGAGCGAATCCTTCGAAGGTGGATTTTGACGCAAGGCAGCAGTTACTTTTAGCAGTTTCAACACCACGGGTTTTTTTTTTAAATACAATGTTTTGATTTTTGAAAGAAGTAGAGAAATAGACTGGGAAAAAAAAATTGCCTGACCTCATATCGAACAGGTGTCACAACAAAACAAACTTGAATCTGGCCCATTCAGCGACTTATTTGCTTGCGCTAGCGAAGCAACAGCAAGAGATTAGCGTAATTATATGAACAATAAAACTTGTATCACTTTGAACAACTAGCGACAAATGCCACATTTTGGTGACTTCATTGTTTAGCGAAACAAAAGGTTTCTTTTGTTTTTGTTCAACAAAAGATCTCCAAGAGATTCCCTTGGAAAACTGAATTTTTTACCATACCTAAAATTACAAATAGTCCTTTGAGAATGCTGGAAATAGCATTTCTGAACCTCTAGATTTCAAAATTTTCTGGAGGAGCATACCCCCAGACCCTCCTAGTGGCTCGCGTCTTCGCTGCTCAATTCTGTGCCCTTAATTATGTGCGCCAATTAATGGCTTCCTTCGCGATGTTTCCTGCAGTTTTTAAAACTTATGAAAAGCGCTGCAGACATTTTCACTCAAAAGAAGTTCTCAAAAGACATTTTTAGTTCCTAAATTTGTTATAGATACAATTAATTAGTTTACTAATTGGACCTTGTGTTGTACAATTCAGGGAGTAATCGTGCTCGTTATTTCAAATCAGCCTCGCACTTCACTTGCGCGATTACTCCCTGAATTGCACTCCTCTCGGGCCAATTACTATTACTTATCAACGTACCATAGCAACATGACACACATAACCTTAAGCTTTACAAGTACATGTACATTTATGTTCAATGAGCCTAAGCCTGTACATAAAACTTTAATTGAAAAATAGATCACATTGATGTTGAAAGTAGAAAAAGGTTTTGTTAGAGTTAGTTTTTCTGATATCAAAGTTACATGTATCATGCCTTTCGGTATTAATTATAGAAAATTGATGATAATAATATTAGGCAAGTAGTTGAGATTATCAGCACTGGTGCTAAAAAACAGCATATTTACTCAGGCAGTGAGGGCTGGGTTTAAATTTTGGCTCCGCTTTTTTTTTTTTTTTCCCTCGTTCAGTCACAGATTGCCATCTGGTCTCTAAAGCACATGCGTCACCTTTGCATGCGTACAGCACATGGAATTTACAGAAGTTGTCATCGTGAAAAGTTAGCACGGATTCCATGATTTCTAGGGCGATGAAATCAGACACAAACGAACATACATGTACCATTCATGGTAGACCAACACTAAAGGACGTTAAGCGTTTTCAGAACAGATCAGTCTGCAAGCCTTATGAGAGATCAATTTACAAGCGAACATTTTGCGTGAAATTATCAAGAATCATGTTATACCAAAGGAGCTATCAACCGGGGTTATCAACTCTTCAACTTGATAAAAAGCATCTTCAGAGGCGTCATCGTATTTTTAGACATGATCGTGAACCAAGTAGAATCCCAGCACGAACTCAAGAACGTCTGAGCAACAAGAGCGAAAGGTTAGAGAATTTGTTTACTAATGTATCTCTTTGAGTACACCTAAGTAAAATGTTCTGAGAAACTTCCTAAAGTATAACAAAGTTAAAATATCGAACTAACCGATATTCTCTCGCTATTTTCTTGTAACAGAGTTATGTGTCTTTACAAGAATGAAACCTATGCAGCGAATTATTGTACATTAAAGCTGAAAGAAACTAATGTATGTTGAGCCCAGCAAAACCGGCAGGTTTCTTTCACAGGTCACAGGTCACAGGTCACCAAAAAAAAATGCCAAAACGCCATGAAACAGATGCATACAAGTGCGTCCTAAGTGTAACTATAGCGGCTCTTTTCTGAAAAAAAACGCATTTGGGAAATCACCTATAGCACTGAAATAAAAAAAAAAATTGATCCAACGAAAGCCAAGACTTATTTCTGTTGAAAACATAAATTGTTTGTAGCCTTTCAATATAACATGAAAACGAAAGAGGCTTACACTGATCCGTGAATTATGCATTTGCTTACGCGTGATTTGTGAACTAACGACTTTTGCAGGAATAATTGTTCACTTTTTTTCGGAGATTTTAGTATCATTAAAGCTCTTAAACTACACTAAACTAGATGTAAAACCTGCCCATTCCACGCGCTTGTGGCCGGAAGACTGAGAAACTAACCACAGCGACAGTGAACCAGGAGGGCCTAGAATCTAGTCTGTCACGATGTGTCACACACGGCATTTCGATGCATCAAAATGAAGGGTTCTGTATGTTTTGAGAAACGTGGATAAAATTTATATTTTTATGTGACACATGATTTAGCCTTTGCATGTTTACGTGAAAAGTGATTGCTTCTTTTTTCTGTGAAGGTGAAACTGTTTTCGAATTTTTTGCGATGCGTGAAAAGGCCAATTACTTATGCGTGAAATTGTTTTCAGAGGAGGTATAGGGGACCCTCTTGTTTCTGTTTAGTACATACTCGTTGTAAAGATTTCAAAAAAAAAAGAGAAATAAAACAGTTCAATTTGCTATCATAATGAATTATCTTATTACAATAAAATATATTAACACTACATGTCTGAAAGTTACATTTCAACCCATTTCGTACATATGCCACCCCTAGAATTTTTTTCATTAAAATTATACAGTAAAACATTTTAAGTTAGGGTTTGTTGCATGGAAACATCAATAAACCTCTTGGGAATCTCGGGTAATTGTTACATCGCGAGTTTTACTGAGTGTTTTGAGTGTGACCTGTGACCTGTGACCTGTGACCTTGACTTGCACTGTCACACAATCCTGATGCAATAAAAAAGTTATTCGGAAGCCATTTAGTGGATAAAGACAAGAAATTGTGTATAGGAGATTAATAAAGATGACACTTCTCTAATTTTTAAGTCTGTGCATTTTCCCAAACCTCAGATATTCTTCAAAATGTTTTGCACAATTTACAGAGCCCAGTATGGAGCCGCCATGTTGGTGTACCTCCACGGTACACCAACATTGCAGTCGGAAAATAGTGTAAACATCTGGAACTTACTTTGGCTATCTAGGCGACTGATTATCTGTATTGAGCAAACAAGCATTTAAATAAGCACCTTTCCTAATACTTTAACTTCTGAATGGGCTAAAAATCACGAGATAAGTATATGTTTTTCGACAAATGCGTTCATAGCTCAATTTCATGCACCACCATAACTTTGAAATTCAAAATGTCTCGCTTGCTTGGGCAACGCAAAAAAAGCAAAAAAAAAAAAAAAAAAAACACAAAGGCTAAGGAAAATAGACTGAAACGTTCATAGGCTGATATAAAGACCTTGACTCATTTCACGCCCTAAAGACCTGCAAACGAATAATAAGCTATTAATTGATTCCAAGAAATGCAATCAAAAGAAGAATAGCTTAAGCACATCGATTCGATTGGATTTCGTATGACTTCAAATGCAGAACATTTAGCTCAACTGCAATATAGCTTGTGCTTCTCAGTGTAACGACTGCCTGGGTACACGCAGCGAGCGTCTAGTTGAATTCCAACTGTCACTGACACAAAATAAAGGGTCATCTTTGAAAGGTCTCACTCCATTTCGGCAAAAAAAAAAAAAACAAAACAAATACAAAGCAGCAAAACAAATCAAGAAAATGATAAAATGCCAATCAGCTCAATTTAAATTTTATAGACAAATACATATATGTCCTCCGTTATCAACAGTTTACGTTTCGTAACTCACCATGACGACTAAGCTCAAGCCCTCAGCACCGCCTTGTTCTCAAAACGTAGAGTCTAAACGTCAAGTTTACCGTCAAGGAGATGAATGTTTTCGCTTTTGAACATATCAATGTTAACACTGAGGTAGGAAGACACGTCTTTTCTATTCCGTTTTGGCATTCACTTGTCGAACCAAGCCGGCCGCCATTTTTCCTTTATTTAGTTTCTAGTCCTTCTCGTCCCAAGCCATAACTATACCCAGTCTTCCACGGATAATAGCGCGCAAACGGAGTACCATGGCAGTTATGTCCTCCACCAGGAGCCCATCGGTGATGGGCACCTGATCTTGTAAGTTTCTGTTTCGTTCTGCGCGATGAACTAAAGTTTTGACAGTTAATTCTCGTTTTCAGTGCTTTTTACAGGTTTCCTCTGGAAATAAACTTATTTTGCAACAAACCCAGTGGACAAATTATCTAGTGTCACTTTACAGATGTTAAAATGTTCCGATTTTTGGCTGATTGCAACAATCACCAGTCAGTTTGGATTTGCATGTGTTTGAGTAAAACTAGGCCATGGAAATCACATGATTATAGCCACGCCATCGTTTTCGAAAAGCTCCTTTTTCAAATGTTTTCTGTTCACACGGAAACAAAAAGCCGGCGTCTTCAGATTCCTCCGGTTTGAAGAGCTCCGTTTATGTGATGAATTAGTGTGGACGGTAGGCCTAACCGTAGAAATAAAGTGGCATTTTCAAATTTCTCCGCCTTGTGTGGACTGGGCCCAACTGAAAAAGCCACCATGTCCAGTGACGGACAGAACAAAATAAACAAATGGGCGCTGAATTCGCCTCAGTCAAGGAGCTACAAAATCATTCACTATTTATATACAGTGAGTCCTATTTAAAATAGGAAGATTTTTCTTTTTTAAACGAGCAAGAACTAGTGAACTCTGACTCTCAACGAGATAATTCCCGGGGGAAGGGACCCCATGTAAAGAACACAGGGGTGCTCGTCGTACCTTTAAGGGGTTAAAAAACAGTTTTGGTACCTCTTAAAGTGTTCAGCCTCAAGAGGTCCTCAGCAGGAGCTTTCGCAGCACCTTTAAGGTTTTGCACGAAAAAAAGTCAGTGTCAGTTAAATTGTTGTTTTAGTTTTGGTACCTTTTAGGGGCAGAAAATATTTTAGCCAAGCCCACAAAACAGGATCTTGGTACCTCATAGGGGTTCTTTTCAAACTTTCCGACGAGCATCCTGGTTCTTTTTATATAGGAACCCGTCCTTTTCCTGGGAAATAGAGAGTTTTAGCAATGACGACGGCGATGGGGACGACGCATTGTAAAAAATGAATTTCTATTTTACCTTCGAATGTCACAACTCCGTAAATCAGTTCAGTACGCCTATCGGTCTAAAAACTTGCTCAGGCTAAACATGCACCGACAGTGTTAAGTTCAAAAGAAGATACCAAAAATTAGCCATTGCGGTTCGCGTTCTCCAAAATACATAGAACTTAGGCCCGGTTCATACGTCGCATTTCTGCCGTGTCGAATTCAATTCAACGAATTAAATTCGACAGAAATTCGACGTCTGAATCGGCTGCCGCATTTCTGCCGCACGTTCGACTGGTCTTGTCGCATTATCCGACAGAAATGCGACACCGATTCAGACGTCGAATTTCTGCCGTGCCGAATCTAATGCATACATTATGTTAATGTATTGAGCATGCGTAAATGTTTTCCCGCTCAAGAAAAAGAAGAAACTTGGCCATTCTCGACCCAATGCAACCTGAGCATATTGCAACACATACTGCTCCGTTGTCAGCCTTCTCCTTCTCGTTCCATTGACGGTCATTTTTTTGCAAAATTAAAGTTCTTCGTCGCTCAGTATTTTCGTCCGCCATATTGAATACCCTCCGTTTAAGACATTTTCCGCTGGCTGACATACCCGACAGTACAAATTCCGAATTAAGTGCGACACAAGTGCGACTTATGAATCGACAGTCGCATTTCTACCGCACTTAATTGAATTGAATTCGACACGGCAGAAATGCGACATATGAACTGGGCCTTAGTCATTTCATGTTGTTGTTTTGCAGAAGACGGCAAAGAAATGTACCAAGATTCAAAACACACGTGCACAGCAATTGTTCTGCTCATTAGGGAGTTTTAGCAAACCACGACGGCGACGGCGACGGCGACGGCGACGAGAGCGACACCAAACAAAAGGTTTAATGAGCAGAACAATGGCTGTGCACGTGCGTTTTGAATCTTAGCTTGGTACATTTCTTTCATACTGGATGGGAATTTGATCCCTAGCCTCGATTTCATGTCACGTGTTCCGCTGATTCCAAGTGGGTTGATAAATCATCGCGGAGACAAACTTTGATGAATTCAAAGGAAAAGATTGCAGATTCGTGGCGGATTGGTTGAAAACCAAAGGCCTACACAAGCTTTGTTCCGTATTATAATTCTTGAAGAGGCCTTCAAGACGGGGATGATTGAAGCGGAAGACGGCCTTATCACATTGGCTAAAAGGTGTTGCCTTTCCTTAAATGAAGTGAAGATTTGGGTTAGCCATCTTCAGAAAAAGAAGGAAAACCGTGCAAAGCCAGTGCAGAAGACAAAAGAAACAAGAGCAAGGAAGAAACAAAAATGATTTCAACAGAAACAAACATATTTTACACTCATATATTCTTTAAATAGTTTAAGTTCATTTAAGAAACTACGCAAATTTGAAATTTCGCATTGACTGGCACTGACATTGCAGTAGTAGCATATAAATTAATAGTTATGTTCTACATCGACGGAGTGCTAATATGATTATTTCAATTATACCATAAAAGTTTACGTAATTAAAGGTTTAATAATTTGTTATCAAAATTTAGCAACTTTGTAATTGTTTCTCTTTTACTGATGTATCCAATATTTAACAAAATTGGCTTCAATCGAAAGAGAGGTATTAAATATACTTATTTTAAATTGAAATATTCTCTACGTGTTTCTCTACGAGTAGAAAATTGGTCTAGTGTAATACTTACATACAGTCGATCCACATCGACAAAACGCTACTTTTATATTAGGGTTTATTGATAATAATTCGACATCAAAATTTGTCAATTTTGTTTCCCTTTGGTTATTACCCGTTACCTGTCCTCCTCGTGCCTCGTGGCATGTAGGGCCTTGGTTCTCTTTGGTGTTGTCTATTAAACCATGTTTATATACACATCATCACAAGCTTAATAGAAGCTACTGAAAAGATAAATTCAAATGCTCGGGGGGTTGCCCGGGAGGGGGTTGCTTCGATTTGACTGGTACATAATAAAAAATTCTAGTTTCAACTTAAGAACTTATTGTAAGAAGCGTTTGTTGCTTGGACGGGAAAGTTCGAACTAAATTACTCTCAATTGAAAACGATCCAACGAAATCAAAAGTAATAAAGAGCTGATGAATTGTATGGCGTTAAGAAGCGGCTTCGTTCCCCAAGGTCTCACTGAAAACAAAATATCTAAATATTAGTAGCATTACCTAGACGAGACAGTTAAAGTATACATAACAACAAGTGTTGGAACTTTCAGTGAGATAAATTAGCAAATAACAGGTGGTTAAATAAAGTCCTCTTGGACTAAACGAAGATCACAAACTCAGTCGGTCAGAACATGAACTTATTGGCAAAATAATCCACAAGCTTAATTAGAAATTGGCAAAATGTAATAACAGAGGAAATCTCTTGTAATTAAACTCTGGCAAATAAAGCTACTGTTGGCTTTTGAAAATGCAATGTTTACTGAAATTATGACAAGTAAACACAAATTTAAATATTGATGATAATTACGGCGGAAATTAAAAATTGTATTGAGTCAAAGACAAAGGCTAAATGCGAATAGCCGTTAAGCAAATATTAAAAACGGATTCAAACGATTACCACGCTATTTTCCAAAGCTAAATACATATAACTATAATAAAAACTTGAACTTGAATGGCGATTATGAGCAAATAAAGCAAATTATCGAAAAGCTGAATATGCCTCTATAAAATACACAAATTTAAGTAAATACAGCGAGGTATTAAACTGAGCAGTCTATAAATTGCTCCTGACTGTATATTGCCTTTATTCTTAATCATACAATTTTCTAGAACGTTCCGTCACTAACTGCAGTCACTTTAAAAGCTTTGTTTTATTTTCTTATTTCATATATATAAATACCGTAATAGGCGCAAAACATAGAAACTCAAGAATACAGTTATTTAGTTTAAATTACGATCAGACAGAAATCGAAGTCCAGTTTGTGAGTTCGTTTATGTTTGTCCACTGAGATATGACTAAGCCATCATTCTTCCAGTTACAGTCAAGTGTCCTCGACATCCCTTGGCTGCTCACCATGCTTCCCTTCCCCTGGAGATGGGCTAGCTTCTTATTCTGTGAGGCCATGAATAACCCGTCCGCCCTCATGAACTTCAACGATCAAGCTCTTCTGGCATATCAATTTTTCTTCGTTTTCCTCGCTGAGAGTAACAACCATTTCATCAGGCTTCGCTGCCTTTGGAGTTTGGGTCAGCTGCTTGTTCTGTGAGGCCATGGGTAACCCGTCCGCCCTCATGAACTTCAACGGTCAAGCTCTCCTGGCATATCAATTTTTCTTCGTTTTCCTCGCTGAGAGTAGCAACCACTTCATCAGGCTTCCCTGCCTTTGGAGTTGGGTCAGCTGCTTGTTCTTTTTAGCTTTGAGATCAAAGGTAATCCGTCCGCCATCATGAGGGCGGAAGGTTGCAAGAGTCAAGGAAGACAATATTCAGTTTTTAGAAGATTTTGTATTATTGTCGAAAAATAAATCTAAAACGTAAATGGTACCACAATCTCCTACACAAAATGTGATTTTGTTGGATTATGCAACCAAAAATGTCATCTTTTGTAGAGGGTGGGTCATGTGATTTTCAACCTACATTTAGGGGTGGGTCAGTCAGTTTTGTGCCAAATGGGAGGGGTGGGTCATGTGTTTTCTAACCAGCACTTTACCCCACTTTGTAAATGTGACGTTCCGATTACATGTGGGAATCTCTTCCTCGACGAATTAACGACGATTATGGAAATTTGAGAAGTAATCGGAGCGTCACATTTATAAAGCGGCAGACTGAGATAACTTGAGATAATATCCGAAATGTAAACTTGTTCCATTCTATTCAAAGCCCTTTTAAACGACTCGAAAAGATACGGAAACACTGGTAAATAACACTGCATTTTTTTTTTTTTTAATTTATTTTTAATGCAGTGTTCGGGTCCCCTGTGGTCAGACAAGTCATTTAACGTTGCACCAGAAGTGTCTCAAACAGGAGCATATGTGATATGCTCCTGTCCCACAGTATTGTTTTAACCCCTCGCTCACCTCCCCCCACAACAAACAAACAAACAAACAAAAATACAAAAAAAAAAAAACCACACAAAACAAAACAAAAACAAAAATCAAACAAACTAAAAACAAACGAAAGAACCAAAGTGTGGAATGCTGAAGTCTTTGTCGATGGAGGGCCGGGGGTAGTTCCCAGTCCTTGCCATGAAGTGGTTCAGGACAGTAGAATAATGCATACTTGACGCCCGTTCTAAGCAACCATGATCACGAGATCGAGGAAGTAACCATGGTGGAACAAAATCAACTTTATAATCTTTTTTATTTAGTTGAGGCGGAAAAAAAAGGAAAAATAGTCCAACATGTGACGAACCGGTGAAGATTTTTCTCAATCAAAGCGAAGAACATCTGCATTCATGAGTCTTCGTAAAAGACAGCGAAAGATTAAAAATTTATGCGTTCAGGCATGTAAATGTACTGTGCTGATTGTGTGTGCCGAATCAGATGATGAGGAAATCGCGTTTTCCTGTACTTGTCCTGTTGGTGGTGTTTTCATCTCTTTTGGCTACTGTTGATGGATCGTTATTAAGTGGTAAGTTTCAATGTGAAGCTTTATTTAAGATTTTTGTTTTTATTTGACTGACAGCTTCAGTGATGGTTGTAACTCGAGTTTAACTTAAGAACTTAATCTTCATATCTTTTAACTACGTATGTCGTAAAATTCAGCTTACTAACGGGCTAGAATGTGCTGCGTCCACGTTTGAATGTTACGGAACTGAGTTTCCGTTTTTGGTCTTAGTTTCCTAATAAGTTTAAGGAACTTGTGCTTCTCAAGTGAAACACAATATATAACACACAATACATAAGCTTTAGTTAATGATTTATGAACTACAGCTTATATACGTTTTGCCACCAAAAGACCTTGTATTCAAACCCTCTCAAGCTCAGTGTAGTGCAAGTCTGGGATTAAATTGTCATTCCAGGATAAAATTAATAATTTTTTTTTTTCCAATTTGTTAATATTTTTTTTGATACTACAGCACTTGGTAAAAAACACACCATATAATCAGAAAGGCAGAAGAATGTCCCAGTTAACACTCCACTTGGCTTAGATTTGCTATTACGCTTGCAAAGAAAAATGTTAGTCTCGCCTTCTCACCAAGTCTTGCATTTACCATTCACCTCCCCTCCCTATGCCCTCTCTTGTGTAAGGGTTTTTTGGTTGTGTGGACTGCAGACAAAGAGATAAAGATTTAATAAATACAACTAGGCTAGAAAGGAAACATGGACAGATAAGAAGTAAATAGATGATTGATATTCTGCATGAAAGACATTTTAGTCATTGTGAGGCCTGATTTTGATGTCAGGCAAGATCAGAATTACTTTAATGAAACATAACCTTTTTTTCATATGCTTGGACATACCCGAGAATGTGTTTTGACTCTTCAAAGAAAAAAGAAAAAAAAATGGATTGAGAAAACGTTTTGTGAGAATGTTTTAAGCTGGCACAAGTAATATGAGAGGAGGGGGGGTGGGGGGGAGGGTGGGGGGGAAACACTCACATGAGTCCTTAATTGTTCCAGTCTTGGCTTAGGGGAATTGTAAGATTTGTAACATTCAGTATGTACAGTAAATGGCTACTTTCCCTATGACTGAGGATTGAGTCCTAAGGTGTGCTTCCAGAAAATATCCAATAACCAACTCCAAATAGGGTTTGTGGAAATTTTACAGGGGAGGGGGAGGTCTTAAAGGCCAAAGTTTCTAAAGGAATTCAAAGTAAACCAAAACTAGGATTTCCAGAGGCATTGGCTGGGGGACATGGGGGGGGGGGGGGGGTTAAACTAAAAAGCTTTCTGTGGGAGGGGTATGGATATTTAAACCCTCCAGAGAATGGGGTGGAGATATTTTCTGGAACAGTACAAGGTAAATATTGTAAATAATGCTAAATACAATAAGTGCATTTGAAATATTCACAATTAAAGCGTAAGTAATAAATTATTATTTGATACCAAAAGAAGATTCTTTTCACTTTTAATTTCAGTTTTGGATTTTAAACTTCAACCAGAAAGGCCCAACAATTTGTACTATTCATTGAGGGACTCTACATTTGTTTTAAACTGCACTGTTTCAGTGGGAAATTATATGCAGGCATTGAATTTAACATGGCAACATAACAAGAAATGGTTATCTGGTGAAGTACAGCATATTGATACTGCCACAGTACAACTGACATTATCAAGTACAAGCAGCAAAAACAATGGAATTTACTGGTGTGGCCCAAAACTTGGTCATATGTCACAAGGAGTTAACATATCTCTTATAGTGGCAGGTAACTGAATTAAGAGTTATGATTTCAATTAAGTTTGGACCCTCCTGTGTGAAAAGCCTTAAGTACATTTACTATCAAAAAATTTTGGATCATGTAATTTAAACTGTCTGTCTATTTTTAAGCATTCAAAATATTTGCAGTATATTAATAAGACTTTTTGAGTAATTTCAGATTAAAGCTCTTAGTTTCCTTTATGAAGCTAATCCAGCTGTTAAATGTTTCCTTTTTTCTCTTCAGATCAACCTAGTCCTCCACGTAATTTAAGATACAGTGTTGTGGGTGCCATGGACCTTGAGAGAGAGTATCGTGTGTTTTGGTCAGCATCAAGTGTTACTGGAGGTTTGCCTGTTAATTACTCTGTCAAGCTGTGTTTGAATGACTCCTTCACTACAAATAATAGTGTCTGTAATTGGAGCAGTAACCCAGATTGCCGACCTACGAATGTTCTGAGTGTAGATAAAGATTTCTTCTGTGTGCTGCGATGTAGTGGAGATTTTGTTTCCCCATGTGAGAAAACTTGTAACTATACAGTGTCTGTGGTTGCTGAAAATGCTGTTGGAAGTGCAACAAGCTGGCGATATATGCCATTCATTCCACTGTATTCAGGTAATGCATCATTTGTTGGGTGTGGCACATGTACATATTGCCTTCAGTGGTAATAACAATGTTCTGAAAGTCATGATCCTTGATTTTTAGGTCTGAATTCCTATCAGTACTTTTAAAGTGTCTTGACTTTCCAATTGTCTAAAGGTGCAAAATGCAAAATGCACAAAATGCAAAATGCACAACATTGAGTACACACTGGGTCAGTTCATCTTTAGTTAACAAAACAAAAATGTCCCCAATACATGCGTCATACATGTAGGGTGAAGTGAGGGACATATCTTGTTGAAAAGGATTTATTTATTGCCTTAAATATTTTGATCTCTGCACTAACCATGAAAATCATAGTCATAATGAAATACATTCATTTGTATGTTTGTTGAAGATATGAAACAATTAGGTGAGGGATTTGAACTTGCATCAATAGAACTGATCATGTCTTTGATTTGAAAAGTCTGCTCCTTAAATGGTCACTGAGGGCTGTTTACTTACAAGTGGAAATGCAATAAAGATAGAGTTTTTATTGACATATACAATATTTCAAATGGATATTTGTGTTTTTTTCAATATAGCCTTTCTCTCCCAAGATGTTTCCTTTACGTCCCCTCCCATCTGCTCCTGTCCCTCCCCTCCCTATCCTCACCCATAGTTAAGGTAGAATTGACCACAAAAGATTGCATGGTACATGTGTAGCTGATCAGCTCCAATCCATTTGGCCTAATTGTAGTAATGCACCCTACCCTCCATTCTGCGGTGCATGTCCCCTCACATCACCCCTCCCCCATCCTCAACACTTTGGTTGCTTTGTTGACTGTACGGGCCACTGGGTGAGGAAAACCCTTATGGATCCACAAATTTAGAACTACATGGCCTGTATACTCAGTGCAGGCTGCCGCTTGAAAATATGCCTGTCCGATTAAGTGTATTCATGAACACTTGTACATCTCAGACTGTGTAAAACACTAATAATTGTGACACAGGTTGCACTTTGTGTTGTTGTCATGTGTTGCACTAATGTGTATTATGCTCTGTGCTTTCCTGGCTAATATTTCCCTGGCTAATATTTCCCTGTCTGCCAGCTACATGTATTATAAAATTTATATTTTGTTGTTTTTGAATTAATTCAATCTAACGTTTTTGTTTTTGACTTTTTCTAACTTTAAGCTACCCCTTTGCCTCCTTTGAGTTTCAATGTTGTCACAACTGATAAGCAGAATGAATTAAGAGTCAGCTGGACTGCAAGGGCTGCATGGAGATACACAAAGATGGAATACAAAATACTGTACCATGCAAGAAATGAAATGGAAAACAAGGTTTGTTGGTATTGCATAGTGTAACTCTACTGCTGTTGTTTTTCTTTTAGTTGATTTGAAGTGAGACACTGAGGTCTATAATAAAACTGAAAAACTATTCTTGGGTTACTGTGAAACTGATAAAAGTACCATGAACACTTTAGTTTGATTCTGACAGGTCAGTTGTGTACTGACAAGTCACAGTAAAGTTCAATACATGTGAACAAACCTCAAACCGATAATTGTTACTGATGCTATTTCAATTGGACAGGTGCAGTTAGCATTTCTCGAGGCTACATCAAGAACTTAAAGCCTAACGTTAATGAGGGGATCAAAGCCTCTAGAGAGTTACTAGATCTTTGATCTGTTTAATTACTGTAATGACCAGCCACGAGTGAATCCAAACATACACTAATTTATTCGGTAAAGAGGAAATACATCATGTGATCATGGAGAAATGCCAATCACAACAATTATATCATGTATTGTCATTGCTCTGTATACATGCCTTATTAGCCTTGATATAGCTGTTGACTCGTTTTGATCTAGCTGCATGACTATATGACCCTGAAGTTTAAGAGCTGAAATATTGTAAAAACCTTTCTATAGATTTGTAATAATAAAACTTGATCTTCAATGATGTTCAGACTCGTCTTGTTTAATATGCTATTTCTGGACTGTTCATGGTTTCCTGAGTTTCACAGTAAGAGTTAAATACCAAAAATTATTCAGTTGATACTGATTCGCTAACATGAGTGCAGTTCTTGAAAGTGTTAGCTCAAGAGCAAGAAGTGTAACAAGGGATGGTGCAAATTAAGGGGGTAATACCATGGCAAAAGGTGTATAATATTCACTGGTGCAAATTGTTTTCAGAAGATGTTCAGAGGATAATTTACTGAAGTTAGTAGAAAGGCACTGAAAGTCTGCCAACTGTCATCCTTGGTGTATTAATTATTGAAGGTGGCTGAAGTTCACCCTAAGTCTTCTGAGCAACCTTTCTGAAAAATTTACAGCGTAACTCAAAAGACCGTGAACACTTTAGTTTGATTCTGACATGTCGTGTACTGACCAATCACAAAAAAGTTCAGGAAATTCGAGCAAACCTCTCAACCGCAAAATAATTACAGTTGCTGTTTGCAAATAATTTTATTTGGTTTCCTTGTCAGTGTCTAATTGGCTTTTTCATTGCTACACAATAAGATATTTCCTTAAATATTTCTGTTTTTTTGTTGTTGATAAATTGATGCCTGTTTTTCATGCATCTGTCCTGTTATTGATCCTTAATTTTGTCATAACATTGTCAGAGTAGCTGTGGATCCACAAGGCGATAGCTGGGTGGATCGGCAGACCACTTTGACAATTTTATGACAAAATTTATTGGCCATTACAGGACAGATGCATGAAAAACTAATATCAATTTGTTTTTTACAATTATAACAAATTGTCAAATTGTCCGCTCCTGCTTCTTTCGTCAACATCGCATAAATTGTAAATTCATGTGTCAGTGCACGTAATGACAATGAAAATCAGCCAATGAGCACGAGAGAACTTCTGCTGCAGTTATTGTAAATATGGTTTTTGAGTTTCACAGTAAATAAGTTGATCAGTTAGATAAAAACCGACTACATGTAGATGAAACTGCATACATGTACTGTAAATGAAAGTTAAACAGATGCATATATATATATATGCATGCATGGAGCCTGATGAAGATCTTTTGTTTGTTACTCTTCCCTTGTAGACCAAGGTTATATCTATTAAAAACAGCTTGACAGAGGTTACCTTGCTCAAGCAATTGAAGGCATTTATGGAGTATTACGTCTACATAATAGTCAGATTTGTTAATGCAGAAGGAAAGAAGAGTGCTCCAAGTGAAGTACAAGGACCACGCATTGTGAAAACACCAGCTGGGGGTACGTCTTCTCTGCTGATACAGCTGTACAAGCATGTTAGATCAAAATTGTTTATTTTTTGTATGCGCAGTTTAAACTCTTGGAGATGTAAGTAGACTCCTTTCAGACAAAGGTGTTTTGCTTTAGAAAGCATATTTAATACTACTTTACTAACTCCGAATTCTGAACCGCTTGCTTGGCTTGCATTGTACATGTGTGTACATGAATAAAACCTCTTGAACTAGCACAAAGTTATTAATATTGCTAGTTAACTTGTCACATACATTTTGCATGGTCCAATAATTCAGCAACCGACCTTTAAAATACAGTCATGTGCTGATACAGAAAGGTTCACAAGATTTTCTTTTTGAGCAAGAAAATGACTATTTACATTGTAAATACTTTTTAAATAGTACAGTTAAAACATAGAAACTGCAATTACAATGTAATTAATTTAATTTGTTGTTAATATTTCTGTAGTTGTTTTGCAATTTAAATTTTAGAACCAGATACTCCATCGAAGGTGATAAGAGATTGGTCAGCGATCTTCCCTGGTAATACTGCTCTGAGGAATGTTACAGTAGAGTGGGAGGTGTGTATTAGCTTTTTAAATTACACTGCCCATATAGGAACACTGGTAGTGAAGCTAGAGTTTGATAATTGTAATATATATTACATTTCTTATTTAAAGGTACTAGAAATGATTTCAACCGATGGCTTTTCATTGTTACTGAGTGGTCAGCTACTTACTTTTCCACCTTCCTTCTCGTCCGCCTGCCTGCCTGTCTGGCAAACTCCCTGGTTAGCACCCTTCAGTCCCGGGGTGGGTACTGCCAGAAAAATTGGGTAGGGGTGTGCGGCCCGCTTTCCCAAAAAGATAACGGCCTTGTTTATGACCGAAATATGTGATATTTCCTACTATACATGTATTTATGACCTGACGAAAAATTTGATAGCCTTTTTATGACCTGGCCCTAAAATCGATACCCTGTTCAGACCTGCCTTATAATTAGTTCCTTAGTTTAGACCAATGTTAAATTGTTGTAAATATAATTTGTGAAGGGCTTTTGCTGATGGTCTTATCGATACTGCTGAGAAAGTAGCTTATAATCTTCTTAAAAGCATACCCAGTTCAAGACTAGGGTGCAAAAACCATACCCTATTTATGACCAAGTTGGCCGAAATTGATACCCTATTTCTGACAAAAATGCTGAAAACCTAGCCCTTTGGGGCCGCACATACCTACATTAAGGGATTTCCCCCCCCCCCTCTCCCACCCCCCACCGTGCCTTCAGTTTCCTTTCTTCCCACCCTTCTTCTGTTCTGCCTGCCTGCCTGTCTGGTAAGCTACCTGTTTAACATCCTTTGGTGTCCCTTCCCCCCCCCCCCCCTGCCTGACTGTCTTGTAAGCTCTGTGCTTAACTTCCTTCTGTTTCCTTTTTTCCCACTTTCCTTCTCTTCTGCCTTCCCACAATCTCTCTAATCTCTACTCCTTGGTTCCACTTATGACTTAAAAAAGTTTGGTTAATATTTTCCTTACAAGCCAACATTGTATGATAACGATAAAAAATATTTGATTTGTTAATTTGTGTATCCAGAGTAGTGGTCAAATCTACACTAGGGACGATTTATTTGTCTGAGACTAATAATCCGTAATTATTTTTCTAGCATCGGTCCTAACCTGGCAAAAGCCATACCTGCGATAAACTCTTGTTGTTGTTGATTCCTTGGGGATAACAACAACACACCTGAATGAATTCAAATGAATTGGAAGTTATCTGCAGGAATTTGTCAACGAGTAAAGCCCCAGGTGCCCAATGGATGTGATTTAAAATTCATTTCACCTCATTGTGCATCTGGTTTGTCAATATCATTAACCTTTCTCTGCCTAGAGGCGTTTTCTTGAAAAACTTGAAAATTGCTTTTTTAAATTAACGGGATCCTCAGCTATGTAAACAGGAAGCAGTGTTAATAGCCTTGTCTTTTTGTAAACTACAGACAATCTCTTCATTAATTTGTCTTTGGCTGATCCGTCTCAGCATGTCTGCAAGTCGTGCTGACAGATGAATCAGTTCAAGATCAATTTTGCCACCTAATTCGTCTAGACACCGGATTTATACCTAGGTTATTTATCCATGTCAGACTGATAGGGCGTATCAGTTGGATAAACCAATGTCTCCTAATATAAATCCGGCATCGGATAATTTGTCTCTAGTATAAATTTAGTAATGAAAGTCTTGATAAGTGTTTTCAGCAGCATCCTTTGGCTTCAGCTGACAGCACCTACCCCACCCTTGATCAGTTTGGATATGATAAAGCACCTCATCCATGGTTGGAAATCTTCAAAAACGTCGTTATGTATTGTGAGAATTGTATCTAATAAAAAAGAAAATTTCATGGTCGCTTGGGAATACGAAATTTCTCTACTCGTGTTGAAAAATATTTCAATCGTCCGCAGCGCTCACTCGTGAAATATTTTTCAACACTCGAAGATAAATTTCTTATCTCCGTGCGGCCATGTAATATCCTCTATTTCAACTCTTAATAATACTTATTTGCCATCGTTTCTTCCAGTTGGCACGCAATTCCTCCTGGCATGGCACTCCTGGTAAACATGTGGTTTACTGCAATTATCATCATGTTAGCCAAGGTTCTCTTCCAGACTGTGAATATCATGTGGATGCCACATCAAATAGAGCAGTTCTACAAAGACTTGATTCTGCCAAAAGTTACAATGTCTTCATAAAGATGTGTAACAAAGAACAATTTTGTAGTGCAGGTGGTGAGCCGTACATAATTAAGGAACTTCAAGGTGGGTTAAGAAAGTAAAATATCAAATAGAAAGAAAATGTTTGACCGCATTTCTAATCACCAACAAGAGAGTTAACGATATGACACATAGCGTAGTATTTTTGCGAAACCTTGAGGTGTTTGGAAATGTGGTCAAACAGTATCTTGAGTGTTTGATATATCTTTTCAATGGAAACTAGAGCTAAGGAGAAAACGGAGAAATAAAATCATAAAAATCTCTTTTGGTACAAGCTGCCTTGTCGTGGAAGTCACACTGTGTAACTTGTGCCCCAACATGGCTGATTTTGTTCCGTGTTACCGGGTCGTGTAAACGCTGTCACGTTCATGATTTCTCTTCTTAAGGCTGCTGCACGGTAGCCGATTTTTTGTCGGCCGACAGAAAATCTTCACTTGTCGGCTAGTGTGCGGTGAATTCAGACAAGTCTGCGAGAAGATCGGGGCTTGTCGAGCGATATCTGACAGTGCTAGATCTCAAAACGTCTTGTCGGGCCTTGTCGGCTAGTGTGCGGTGGACCAAGACAATTTGTCGGGGCTCGCGCGCGCCTCAACTAATTAAGAAATGTCATGAGAGTCACGTCAGTGAATAGGCGCCATCTTGATTTTGGATGACTCGGCCCCAAGCCTGAACGAGGTTAGTCGCGACAAAAAATCTGCTAGTGTGCGGCGAGCAGATGGCCCAACAAATTTTAACCCGATTTGACCCCGACAAAAAATCTGTAGTTCTACGACAAAAAATCGGCTAGTGTGCGGCAGCCTTTAAAATTTCATTAGTCATTAATGAGTTTGCGAACACAATGCGACGTACCGTCATGGAGTTTAAATTGTATTCTAAGCAGTACATGATTAAAGGAGCAAAGAAGTGGACCCAAGCTTTCACTCATCGTTTTAAGAAAGACGGGTACATGGTGGGGGTGCTCTTGAAAGAGAGTACAGTTAAACTTATTCCGAGGGAGGTTTTTGTTTTTTAAATGAACAAATATTCAATCTTCAGGTTTTCGTGGTATGTAAGATGAAAACAATACATGGCGTTTTGAATACTGGGCCAGGGTTTGTTTTCGTCTTTCCATTTTGTTTTAAAATGAATCCCTGGTAAGAAACTCATATGTAACTACTCGGCATGTGTGTATTTTTCATGTAGATAACTCAACACCACCAAAGGACGGAGGAAAACTGAGCAGCAAACAAATCGCTTTGATCACAGTGTCAGTTGTGGTGGCATCTATAACAGCTTCGGTTGCGGTATACTTGCTAAGGTACGAAGGTATTTTTGTCAGTGTACTGCTGGTAGTCAAGAGTGGCTTTCTTATTACTAACGGAAGAATCTCTCTTAAGCGACCACCTTGGGAAATCCAAGGAGGGGTCATTGGACATAAAGAGAGATCTTGTCCCTTCTGGGAATGGGCTCCTGTGAGCGATTATGTTCTAAAGCAATATAGGCTTTGCTCTATTAGAACGTTTAGCATAAAGCTGGGAATGTGTAAATGATTGTGAATAATATTTTGAGTGAAAGTGATGGGTGTTTTTTCTTTTTATAGACAGTTGCTTTAAAGAATGGAGACCTATTGAATCAACGTCTCAAGACAGTTCTTCATTGCACGGCAATCCAACATCTGTTAACTCGCTCCCTTAGCAGTGTTGTTTTATTTCAGTGACTGCGCCCTCGTCAACTATCACGCGATAGATATCGAGAGTTAATAATGTTATTGTTAAAAATAATTCACTAGCCTCTCAGCTAGTGTATCGCAGTAAATCTGTTGACCAAGGATCAGGCATGCATCCAAACTGTGTGTGTAATCTTCTCCTCAGACAATGGCTTCATAGACGTGGTGTATCGCCAAGAATACGCTTGAGGAACCGTTTAATACTTCAAGTAAGTAGATATTGTCTGATAATATTACAATTGATCTTTATTCGTCCTAAGTTTTGTGCTTTCTGATATATACTTTTTAATTCTTAAGTGTTATAAGTCCGAGTACACATATTGACAGCAAGGTTGGTTTTTGTCGGGTTAATATATGTTACTGCATGCTCAGCAATAGAAGAAAGTGGATTCAAGCAATAATATTTCAAAGCAAAATAGTTTGATCAGTGGCGAGCATTTAACGTTGCTTTTTTGCCATTGCACGAGAAAGTTGCTAAATACAGTACATGCTGACTGTAGGCTGTGAGCTGCTCTGAAACTGACTTCAGAGCTAGGCTAACTCCAACAACCCAGCAATCCTCGACATAGTACCAATACAGTGGAGCCTCTGACATTCAGAAACCTCTATAATACGGGCAGTTTTGTTTTTGTTTTTGTTTTTGTTTTTTTTTTGCAACCAAGCCAGAATTTATATAATCTCTCTGTAATGTAGTACGTCAATATTAGGGACACATGAAGAGGTTTGACGGTATTGAGGTACTCCTGTCTTATGGCGACTTTGTATTCTTAGTATAGAGTTTCATATGGGCTAATTATTTTTTTCCTTATATGGTATGCCTGGTTATTCCTACAAAATCACACACCACACACGTGTCAGCGACTGTTTTAGCTTTCAGATTGTAGCTAGTGTATTCCGTAATATTCCCATAAATTTCGTGTCCTTGTCACGTTCGTTCTTTGGATTACTGCTTTAAAATGTTCACCCACGTTGCCAACTACTCGGAGACATTCGCTGTGAAGATGTTTTCTTTCTTTTTTTTTAATGTGGTCGTTTTTAGAAATTTCAAGGAGTTCGCAGATTTTCGAAAATTGGTTTCACAGGGGTTTATGGTTCTCACTTCTCTGGATCCTAATCAATTTTATTACAAGCGATCGGTCAACTTCAGGTGAGCAAAATGACATGTTATTCTCTTTTCCTTTGCAGCCCCCTGTACCACCTTATAACTATGTGGAGCCATCAGCGACAAATGACTATGATCAGCTTAATTTGAACGAAAACCAACTTTGATGTCACATTGGACAACATGATAAATGCCCACGTAAAGTAGTCGCATTGGTGCTGAGTCAAGCAATTGCTAGTTTATATTTAAATCAATAACTTAAAAGTCGAAACTCTCCACAACGGCTGCCTTGGGACAGAGAAAAGTGACCATTAATAATAGAGGTCGCCGTTATGGGGAAGTAAGGGTAAAATACTAAACCTGATTTTTTTTTGTGTGTGTATAAATACATAACACAATCAAATATATATCTGTTAAAGGAGCTTCGTCAAGGTTTGCGCATGTTGGAGATTTAAGCCTGAATTTTTATTGCTGGTCGTTTGTAATCCGTGTCAATCTTCTCCATCCTTAACCACTCTTGTTCCTTTATGGTTTATTATTATCGCTTTGCTGTTTTTCTATCGTAGTAAAATATCATTTTCAGGTCTCAGGAGGTAATTTTGTACGTGGCCAAAATAACTTAAAATGCCATGACTGAGCTCCTTTAAAATGCAGAAATAAAACAGAGACAGACACCAACGAGGCGCGGTACGGATTAAGTTTCGTTGACCTTTTGCTATAAAAAAAAAATAGAGTTTTGCATACATCGTTCGTGAATTATTCTTAAACTGGCCGTTGTTGAGAGGTTATTTAGGCAGTCGGGACGCGCTTCAGTGGCCGTTGCTGTTGTGAAGAGGTGGTCCTTGTAGAATTGTTGTACTGAGGTATGGACCGTTCGCGGAACAAAAAAAAAAAATGGCCGTTATGTAGAGGTGGCCGTTGTAGAGAGGTGGTTGTTCTATAGAGGTGGTCATTAGTGGAGGTTCGACGACCTTGGTTAAAAGGCGTATGTTAGGAAAATTATGATGGAAAAAGGACAAAAGGGAAGAAATAGACGGTAATGTTTACAAATTACATGCAAACAAAAGTAATTGTAAACCTAGATAAGTTAGGAATTTCCAAGCCAATTACAGTTAAACATTTTGAATTAAACGCGAAAACCTCTTATTTAAAAGTGACCAAAGTTTGAATTGTAATAAACAATGGCCTACATTTGGCGTGAAAATATGCTCAGATATTTGTCTGCGGACATTTTCTGTTCCTGGAAGTGAGCTGTCAGCTTCGAGGAACAGATAATGTCAGAGGACAAATATCCGAGCCTAATTATAAGGTCAAATGGAGGCTATTGTAACTTTTAAGTATTCTTGCAACACGCGAGATCTTTTCTTAAAATTGAGGAATGTTCCCCAGTTGGTTTATATTCAGTCACGTGACTCATTTAGACCAATCTTGTGCGAGCAAAAATATTTGATGAATTATAATTACATATATTTAATTACTTTAAGATATTTGAGCTGCACTCTGATTTTTTAATCCAATCCACCTCAAATAATAACTATCATGACTGAGCCCGTGTCATGTGTATAATTTAGTTTATTTACAACGTACTCTTTGTAATAATTTTAGGTGCTTTTCTATATCATCTTCATCTGTCCACTTGGCATTGTATATATTAGGTATTGTGACAGGAAATTAGGCTTTTCAAACTCATTAAAAAAAATTCATCAACATAGTACATCAGCATAGGTTCAAAAACCGGTCCACTACTTGATCAACGTGAGCGAATCAGCGACTTCAACCAGTTAGTCATGCTCAGAATATGCATTAGACAGTTTTGGGCTTGATCCATTTTGGACCAATCTTGGGTGAAGATAGCCTAAATTGCACGGCCGCTGCCAAAATGAACTGGTCTAGATATTCACTGAGAGCGGGTTCAATTTGAACGGTTCCAAAACTGAAACGTTGTCGTGAAAGGCAAAAATCGGGAGAGGAACAGCACAGGTAGCGGGTCGGTGACTCTATCCGGTTGTAGTGTTGGACCTGATCCATTTGCAATTGTTCCCTCATCACCATAACCTTAGTTAAATTGAATTTTCTAGGCATTTGAAAATTGGGAGCATGCACTCTTTTTTAGAATTGCATGCCCATACTTTTTATACCAATTTCTCATCCACAGACAACTTTGGTAAATGGACTTATTTGAACTGTGTAAAGAATTTTTTTCTTATTGCGATTATCAAGTTTTACTCTCAGATGAGAAAGTACTATTATATTTAAGACCAACTTGTTTAATAATTATGTATTTCATGTTTTATACTTTGATTTTGTAGTTAGTGTAGCTGTTGCAGATGCTGCTGCTGTTGTTCTTGTTGTCGTCAATGTCATTATTGGCTTTAATTAGCTCTTCAATAACCTATAAGTAGCCTTATGAAGGCGTGCTGAATAAATATTTCCAAAAAAATAAACTAGTTAAAATTGTTTTTTAACTTCTCTGATTATCATAATATTTGATTTAGTTGTTACTGGAGTGATGTTCTAACTCAGATTCTAGCTTTCCATCAGTAATACTTTAATGGATCAATGTTACCGCTCTTTATTACCTGATGGTACAATAAAAGTATCACATCAATGCCCAATCACTGATGAAAAGCTGATGTTAATATTTTTGTGGAAACAAGGCTTTGTATGTCAGATAAAGACGATGCATATATCCTAAGTGGATTTACTCTTTCTAAAAATGACTTTCAAAACTTCAACATCGGAACTTGTTACGAACTGCCGTATACATTAAAAATGATTTAAATTGCACAGAAATTCCATGCAGGTTCAATACTAATATTGTAGAAATTACTATAACAGTTCTACGCAGTCCAATTCCAAATATCCATGTGGTAGCTATCTACCGTTCAAACCTAATGTTCCAGTTTTAGAGTTGATAAAAGCCCTCGTTCATCTTCATAACTCAGTAATGACAGATATTAGAATACCCACCATACTTATTGGAGATTTCAATATTAATATAATGCAGGACACAACAGACGAAAGGTCTCTCAAAAAATCACTGATAAAAAACAGAGGATACATACAATTAGTTAACCATTATACTAATGACTACCGTACACAAATGGATCACATTTATATCACTGTATCACGACTTGAGCAATTTTCATGTACCCTTGAGTCATACCGAGGCAACTCGGAATTGGCCTATTGGTTGCAAACATGTCTTTTGGGGGGTTGCTAAATATTTGAAGTTTTACAGTCGATAAGCAAACTTTCGCGCCAACGTTTGCAAGTATTAGAGGTTTTTGATATATTTTCGATTAATATTTACTTGCGCAACTTCAAACCTAGGCTCGATTTCCAGCCGTTTTGGGGGTCCGTTTGTTGATAGTCCTCCCAACGGCTGGATCACCGGTCCGTATCACTTTTGTCCGTGACGTCATATCCGCTTTTTATGCAAACTTAACATGCGAGAAGCGCGGGGAAAAATATGGCGGTTGTTACTCCGTGAAAATTAAACCTGTTTGGATTATCCAAGGAAAAGCGTAAAACTAAAACAGGAACTTGTTTCAAAGCTGCACGAAATCTCACCCAGCTAGCTGGAATCTGGACCCGAAGGGTATTTTTGGAGCGATAAACTTATTTATGGCAAATCGCTAAACAAATATTTTCAGATGAGTAGAAATCGTCATCACTGAGCCTGAGTGGTCCAATGCAAGAGAGCTATCCAGTGGTACCAAGGATCATAAGCCAATGTCGCTTCTTCGGCCTGCCTTTGTTATAAGACCTCTGCAGCAAACTAGACCTTTTCCTGTTTACCATACCGGTTCTAGCACTCTTGGTAACATCACCGAATGGTACTATATCTGAAGGATTTCCAAAGCGAAAAAGCTCATATGTGTAAAGTGCAGGTAAGAATAAAGAATTGGTTCATGCTTAGCGTGCGTATATATAACATGGCGACAACATATTTGGCGCTAAAACCTGTTTTATTTGTGATAAACTACAAAGTTCTCACAATGCACGGTGAAGAAAAACAAAGGTCATTAGTATCCTAACACGCCACAATCAGTTGAACGAAAACGCTTAACCTGGTTTCTAAAACTGTCGACGAAAAATTCGCTTCTTCGATTTAATTAGTATATTAGGTAATTATACGGTTTCGAGTTCAATTTCAGCTTTTTGAAAAACTCACAAGTGCAAATTAATTTCAAATTGAACCAGAAAAACCGTATGATTTCGTATTAATAATATAAACATGAAAAAAATTCGCGTGGAGTAAGTGCCGGAAGATCTTTCTTGAAGCCATTTTTTCTCATCCGAAAAGTTTCCGCACAAAATTTTCATCATTTCATGTGATATCATTGGATTAGAAAACTTCCTTTTTGTCTTTCAGCCAATCATGACTCAGAATTACGATGTGTAATTTGCACTGGTGTTACACTTTTTGCACTGGTGTTACTCTTGAACTGCACTGCACTCAGCCAATCAGAATCGAGTAATTTTTTTCATGTATATTATTATAACTAGGAGTTCTCAATGAGAAGTGAGTGCTGCCGTTAGTAGCGTGTTTGTATGTCAATATGACAATGGGAACTGCAACAAAAATATAACTTATTTTATTTCTTAAACAACATGGTTACATGTACTTTGAACCTATAAATGCTTGTAAGAGTAAAAAGGAACATATTCGTTTATTTCAACGCAACATGTAATGAACAGTGTTGTTTTGTATAGGTGAACTGTACTGTTTTGTATAGGTCAATATGCAATGAACAACGGGCCTTATCGTCTATAGGTGAACTAATCAGGACTATATATTTGGTCTGACAGTTTAAGTTACTTTCTTATTGTAGGTAAATACAATGTTTTTTTCAAGGCTAGTAACAGCTTGGTGTTGATCTTTAGAAGGATGAGTGACACTGCCTAATGCAACATGTAATGAACAAAGGGCCTTATCATGTATAGGTCAACTATAGCTTGTCAAGATGGAAATTGACTATATATTTGGTCGGACAATTTGGGTTACTGCTTTGGTACGCTTATTGTAGGTAACTACAATGTTGTTTAAGGCCAGTAACAGTTTAACGAAGTCATGCTTAGAAGGATCAGTCAGACCCTCTGTGTTAAACAATTGCGAGATGACTTTGTTAAAAAGTGTAAGAGACAACTTTTCCTTCTTTGGTGTGGTTAGGAAAAATACTTGAGCATAATACTGACTGGGACAAAAGTCTTTCATCTGTTGCATATTACAATTACTACAAGTAATAATGTCTGAGTTGTCATCATGTTCGATCTTCTTATTGCATTTTATACAGGCCACGTATGTGGACGTTGAAATTACACCTGCTACAGATCCTTCCACAGTTGCAGTGATAAAATCATCAGTTAATCTCGGTGCTAAAGCTAAAATATCAGTATGTGGCTCTGTTTGCTTAATGGCAGTGCCACTTTTGGCAGTATTTATGTATAGTTGCTTAGTAAGGGCATCTTTCTTTACTCGTACATTCTCAAAAATGTATGTCATGCCTTCTTGTACTTGCTCACAAAATTTCTCCCAAAATACTATCTTAGAGTAACCTTTTGTGTCTACAATTTGCCCTTCTAGCATTTTTAAAGTTCCTCTACTTGTCTGGAGTATTTTAGGTTCTAGTAGAGAAGTAACCTTTGCTTTGACTGTTGTCAGTTGACCTGCAGCAATGGTTTTCAGCATTCCTAGGTCGAAGTTGCTGGGGATGTCAACTTTTGGAA
>NW_028301577.1:16405000-16445000 GCF_042242905.1 Orbicella faveolata | reverse complement strand
AGTGTTTTCTGCAGATCAATTTGGAATCAACTTGCGACAAATATTTCAGACAAAATATTCTAATTCTTACTAGTGTCGGATAAAGTGGGCGTCATCAATGGCCCTCAGCCGCAGCCTTTCCCTATAAGTTGCACATATCAAATTTATATGGATCACCATATCGGGGACCCTAGCACGACCTAAAATAATCCACCCTCTTTTTCTCGTCCCAGATATTAGTTGCTTTTACACAGACTGAAGTAAGGAACCTAGCTTTGTCCTGCATAAGCGAGTTGGTCAGAGAGATAATATAACCAAAGCACATCCAGCACAACTAGTAAACCAGACTGGTTTCCAAATCTCATCAACGCAGCATCGAAGATGAGCGGGAAAGACTGAAAAATTACGGATTTTCCTGAGGCCGTTGGCTGTAAAACTAAGACTTCTTTTCCCTTGATTTGCCGATACGAAAAGCGCTCTCAAACACACTTTACAGCAAACGAAAACTCATCAGCACTGTTTTCCGCCATGTTGGATAAACGAATGACAGAACTGACCAATCACAGCCAAGCCTGCTCGATTCTAGCAGGCTTGGCCGTGATTGGTCCAAAAATGCAATAGCAAGACCAGTGATCCAGCCGTGGTGCGGGGAAAGAAACGCGGGCTCACAAAACGGCTAGAAATCGAGCCTACTTCAAACCAGGAGTTCTTCTCCCTTAGGATTTGAGAAACGAGGTGTCGCATGCTTCCAGTTAGTGCAATAAGTCGCAGGTTTCGTCTTCAAAGTTCAACTGCACGCAAATACCCTAAGCAACATCACGAGACAGGCAACATCGACTCGCTTTCAGGAAACCACATCAGAACACCGAGCAAACTGTCGTTCACTTATTGGAAGTTATTGGAATCTATTGTCCAAAGTAAGGGGTCATTTTCTTGAAGAAGTCTTCGATATCCATTTTTTCCCACCATTTTAGCAGAACTTAGCATGCACGAACGCCCTTCAAACCTCAAATATTTGGAGGCAAACATGTCATGTTTTCACCAATTAGAACATATTTTACGTCATGTGTCCACGCTGAGATGAAAAACTCGGTATTAACATTTTAAACGCCCATTTTTTTTTTCCTGATTTGAATATTCCAGGTATTATGACCGACCAAGCCTCTCTTCTTCAAAAAAGTTTCCCCGCCATGAACCAAGTCTCAGTGATGGCCCATTTTGTAGGCCTTCTTGTAGTATGAAAGCAATCAGTGGAAAACGAATTTCGCCGTTAAGAAAGCGAATCAAATCAATTGGAAGGAATGTTAATAAAGCTTAAAATGATAAGCGGAAAATTCGCCCATCATGCCAAGTAATATTCAATTTCATATTCAAAGACGTGGTAGTAAAATACATTATGTCGTAAAGAAATATCTTCGTTGTCAAACGGAAGTTAAAACCAGACTCGATAATTGTAAAGACAACTGTCCACGTTAATGATTTAGACTACAGAAATTATAAGTTGCGCACAAACACCTTAATGAGAATTTAAAAGCTAAGTATTCACTTTATTAAAAGTAGCTGAAAGGAAGTCCTAACGAAATTAGCGTTTTCCAAATTGCTTGCCTTATTTGTCAAGTAATCAATAGCCTGACAAGTTAATTAAAAGGTTGTTTAAAGACTGTCAAGATGAACGGGTCTTTTGGGGGAAATGTCAGAAAACAGCAAATATTAGGCCAAAGATACATGGTGACTAGTTAAGTCCTAAAACGTAAAACCGATTGATATTTTGAGATATCATAAAATTTTAACCATATTAATAAAGATAATCTGATGACCTTTGTTAATACACGATAAATTTTTAAAGCATGGAGCTTCTGGAGCCGTGGATAAAATTAACAAGGAAAAAGACGGAATGCAGTTTCACCTGGACTACTGACAGTATCTGGGCGGACCTCATTTATATTGAAAAATAGATTTATTCTTGAACTGTTAAGCAAATTTTCGAACTGATCGTGAATATTGCATTTAATTGCATATTGTAAATTATTAGTTCGGTTAGAAATGTAGTGTTTGTTTCTTCGTGGAAAGTTGGATTAGAAGCGTGATGTTTATAGTTTTTTGATCTCAGACAGATGGAAATCGAAACCGAAAAATATTCAACTAATTATTATTGAACACCAGAGCATTTTGACATATTATTTACATTAAACTCCTCTTCTAAAAGCAACATGAAATTGATATCTACAGAATGACTGTTCTTCATTATCAGTGAGACCACTCACTTGGAGCTAAGTCTTCTATTGACGAGGTAGGTTGAGTGACTTTTAAACTTTTTGAATGATCCTATTTATTGCTGTCGATTTATTGCCTCGTTACAAATTAAGAACATGTTTTTGCCGGTCAGTCATTCCTTCGTCTTTTCCCATTGTTGGGATTGTTGTTGTTTGACAGGATGGTATTCAAATTCAAACTCAGTTTAAAATTTGAAATTTAAAGCGAGGTTTTCTGTCAGCCCTGAGTTAATTTCGTCTCAACTTTTCATCTTACCTGAAGAGATGAAGTTTTCCAGTACTAGGCAGACAGTGGTTATGTATGAATAAAAACATTCTTGCGATTTAAAAGCGGCACAGGTTATATTGTCATATTCGGACCCTTGTCTTTTGCGTCACAGTTATATTTAGTGTTTTAAAGAAACTTCGGAGCTTATGTCTCTCTTAACTAAATTAAAGCTAAATTAAAATGTCGAATGTCGTGTGTTCTGTTGTTAAGGGTAATTATTTTATGTAGTTCTTTACAAAAATTGGGAAAAAGCTGCAAAGTTAGAACTTTACCGCTTTCGAGTTCGTTAATAGAGATCTTTGAAGCCATAAAGTTTAGTCTACTCGAATAGAATTAACTGAAGCGTTGTCAACCTGCGTATATGCATACTATGGTTTTAATGAAACATTTAGCTTGGCGTTGAGATCAGGACGCTACTGTGAAACCGAGTGTAAAACGTATTCCCGTTAGCTTTTGATCACTTAATCGTCGTAAGAGTTTTGAGCATTTCGTTTTCCTAGGTCGAACTCTAGAGCGGAACTCTTAATTAGCATCAAAAGATGTTTCGTGGAAAGATTCGAACGCTTCTGTATTTCAATATTCTCAGGTTAGCTGAAGTAAGTGGTATTGAACTTAATACAAAAATGGCCGAGTTATTTACGTGTCGAACTCAAGTGTGCAATTTGTAGTTTTATTTACAGCAGGGTAATTGCAGTATCCTTAACGGTGTGAAACAAAAGAGCGACAGTATTTAACTTACAATTATTTACGTGTCGAACCCAAGTGTGCAATTTGTAGTTTTATTTACAGCAGGGTAATTGCAGTATCCTTAACGGTGCGAAACAAAAGAGCGACAGTATTTAACTTACAATTATTTAACATCATAATAATTGAAGTGAAATTTTTTTATTTTTTTGAATTAAACCAACCTTATCTCATTACAGTGTGACTATTTTCCCTGTCCTTTAAACCTAAAGTTTCCTGTTAACAAGATAAGTTGAAGACTCTCTAAACTTTTTATCAGGTAATTTTTACTGTGCGTATATTCTACGTGCTGGGAGAAACACGTTCAGTGCTATAATCGGATAGCTGTTCGAAATCATTATGTATAACAAAGTCACTGAAACATTTGAAAGCCAAGGGAATACGGGCTCAATTTTATTTGTCGCAGAATAATAATTAGTTTCTCGCTTTTCGAAGACTTCAATTTGAGGTTGTTTTAAAATGTGCGATGTCCGAACATAGAACAGGAGTAAAATAAGCTGATAACTCGCTTTTTCCTGTTGATAATCAAGAAACATAAATTATTCATTTCTTAAGAAAGGGTGAGTAAGAAACGCGAGATTGTGATCCCGTATCAAGCACAGATTTTACGTTTTCTAGATATACTTCTTAGGTACTGTTTACGGTGCTTTGTTCGTAAAAATAATTCACTCATCACGAAGGTCTTTTAGTCGCTTTTCACGCTTCACGCGATAACTTTTGCCCCCATCGCGTGTTTCGAATAAACTCTGTCTACTCTCATAAGAATGAAATGACATTGTAAAGCAGCTGAAAGGAAGTCTTGGGGAAATAAAAAGTTCCGAACTAGTTGCGTTGTTGGTGAAACTAATCTATCGGTAGAGCAGTACTCACCGAGAGCCGCCTTGGGCGCCTGACATCTTGTTCGCTTCTTGTTTACACTGAACATTTGTTATTTTTGCATTAGACCACCATTATACTTTTCTTCGAAGTGTGACTAGGTTAGCTTACTCAGAGACCACTCACCAGGATGTAAAGTTTGATATCAAGGTGAGTTGAAGTCTTTGCCAACATTTTTTCTTGATAATGTCTACTGTAGATATCATCCTTTTGTTTAAAGAACATTATTTTGCTGCCAAGATTTACTGTTTTTATATTCATTACTATTAAAAAATTGCTCGTTTAAGGAGTCTCACAATCCTAGGAATTTTCAAAACCTTGTGGAAAGTTTTTTTCGACCTTACATTAAAATTATAGTCAATTACTTAGGCGCTTACATACAATAATGGTAATATGTTCTAAACGTTCTCTTTGCACTGCGAGAAACGGAAATTTTTCTTATATTTGAAAGTATTTCTTAGTTAATCATATCTATAACAAAATTCTCGATCGTGATTGGTTCTCCGAGAGCCTATTTGTCTCGTAATCGGCGCGCGATCACTGGGATGTCCAATTACAGGTATCCAATTTGAACTTTTCGTAATTGGATACCTGTAATATTGGATACCCACGTGATTCGTACGTCAATTACGCGCTCTTTAATGGCTTCCTTCGCACTGTTTCGTACAGTTTTCAAAACTTATGAAAAGCTTTACAGACGTTTTCGCTCAAAAGAAGTTCTCAAAAGACATTTTTAGTTATGAAATTTGTTATAGATGTGATTAATTAGTAATTGGACCTCGTGTCGAACAATTCAGGGAGTAATCGTGCTCGTAATTTCAAACCGCCCTCGCGCTTGGCGCTCGTCCGATTTTGAAATTACTCGCGCGATTACTCCCTGAATTGTACTTCACTCAGTCCAATTACTATTACTAATCGCGTTATTGTATAGATTCTGCGCCTGTCTAAAGCTGTTGAGGAATGCACTACAAGATATTTTGACAAAGTAATTTGTACTGAATGGAGAATCATACAAAATACACTTCCGCGTCAATAAATGCGTACTCGCTTCTACCTTTTTCATTTTATATGTTTCAGTTGTACGTATGCTTTTCTAAAACATATTTTAGTTCAAACAATGAATTTCACAAGAAAATTAACCGAGCATCTTGGTTACAATTGAGGTAAGCCGAAAAAAAATTTTCAACTCTTGTTTATGTTGTTGTTTTGTTCCGTTTAGTTTTGTTTTGTTTTCTTTTAAGTGATCTGGTAACTGTTTTCACTGAAGATGTGAAAAGAACATCGTTTTCCGCTGAATTTTTACTTCCAATGCTGTGATAATCTCTCTTTCAGAGAGTTCAGAATTAAATGAGAAGATACCAAGTAAAGCGCTATTTAGTTTTTACAAGCGATTACGTTAGTTTGTTGAGACAACACTCGTATGTTCTCAACATTCTAAATTTATCTGGAATCACAGCAAGACCATTTTCGACTGGACCTTCGTCGACTCAAAGAAACAAAAATACCCTTGAAAAGTGAATAAACTCTTCAAAGTTAACCACGGAATTTTACAGTGAGGATTTCGTTGCGTTTAAAGGCTGTTGACGACGATTCGAATGCAATCCAGTTGATTTTCAAGAAATTTCAAAAAAAATATTTATTCGGAATGGAAAGAAAAAATATTGTATCAAGAACTTGCGTGATGAATAACTACATATTTGCTTCCGATTATCTGTTTATAGACGTACAAAGCTGTTTTACACATGTTTGCTCAAACTATTAAACTCGTCTTTCTCTTTTCAGTTAAGTTGCCGGTGTCTTGGAAAGAAATTTCACTGGGGAGGATTCTTATTATATAGGTTAGTGTAAAGTTTCCGTGAAGGTTTTTTTTTTCCTACTGTTAACGTTTTTACCTTCCTAGTTAGAGGACTGCCGTTCTTTTCTCGTTTTTGAGCGATACTTTATCAGTCCAATGTTCCAAGAACATAATTGCTCTGTAACTGCGCATGAACAAAAGGTATGAATCCAGAGAATGCTCTATGGAAAGCGATCAAGTCAACGGTCCAACGAAATTGTTTTGCATAAAACTCGGAAGAGTGGAAAACTTGAAATAATATGACTATATTGACAAACACTGTGACTTTCAGTTGGCCCTGGATTAAAGCATTGCTCGAGTTGGAAGGTGTTTTCATGTGCATGTTTAAATCTGTGCTACGCAGCTTTGCCGCTCACAGATTTATCTACCATACTTGAGAGGATTCATATCATTTCAGTTCATATCATTGGAGTTGTTCCACTGAGTTAAGGATGCAACGCTGGCTTTATACAGCACCAGTCTTGATTGCAATATTATTGTGCAAACCGCAAGGTAAGTCATTTGTGGACAGTACTATCAAACTAATACGTAAAGTTGACTAATGTTGCAGTTGTATGGGTAAAACCTCAAGATAGTTGGCTATGGAAACCCTTAGAAATTATCCGTGCAAACAAATTGGCGCACATTGAAGTCCTGTTGCAAGGATAATGGCATCCTGACCAAAATTTTTGATTTATTTTTGCATAAACGCACGGGTGCGAGAGATATAGAACAATTAAAATACATTGGAATCCCGATTTTTTGAACCTCTAGGGGAAACGAAAATTGGTTCGAAACATCGGATAGTTAGAGAACTTGGGGGTAAAATTATAGTTTTCGACTGATGAGAGGGAACGACTTTTGGTTCGAGTTATCGGGGGTTCGGAAAAAAAAATGAGGGTTCGAGAAATCGGGATTCCACTGTATTATAAATCGACAGAAAAATTTCAGATGTAAGGTAACCATGAATTACAGCTAGTCTGTTTTAAAAGACCTATATCTGATTTACATGAAACTGTTCATGATGAGTACTGAATCCCGCGCACGCTTCCCATTGTCAAAAATGACTCTCAAGAAATTAAGATAAAATTGTGATCGACTCGTTCCATAAGTTCCCACAGCGATAGTAAAATACCGTGCTTGAATGGTTGTATTTGTGCAATAATCTAGTATTGAGGTATCTTCCTCTATAGATGTGTTTTCAAAAACATGCCACTTTGTCGTTAATGGATCTTCTGGCGAGTCCATCAGTTCCGAGTTCGAATCATCTGAGGGCTGTGAAAATTCCACCTGGGTCATCACGGCACCGCTGAACCACAGCGTAAGGTTGCAATTTGAGACATTTCAGTTATCCGATCTACGATTGTTTGGATGGTATTGGGTACATCCATACATGCAAATCTATGATGGACGAAACACAACTGACACCTCATTAGGGGTTTTTACCGGAGCAAGGCGACCTTTCACCATACAGTCAAGTGGCCGGTTTATGTTGGTGAAGCTACGATTTGCGAGATTATGGTGGAGGAGGTACCTTAGCAACTTAAAGGGTGTTTGCACATTTAAAACAACTAAAGGTAAGCTTGCTACATACATGTACAACTCACCGGAACAATTTAAAATCAATATGAGAAATGTTGCTCGTTCTGTTTTCTTTCTTAGTTTGTTCCGCAGGAATCAAGTCTAGTGAATATAAAATTGATGACAAACGTTATTATTCAGGGAGCCACTACAGTTAGAACTGTTATCACTCAGTCTGTATGCGCAGTCACAGACGTAAAACGTATAACTGTGAACATTAGAAGTTCCTTATCTATACGTTTCCTAACTTTTACCACTTCGTAAAAGAAATATAGGTAATAGAAAACAATTGAAATAAAACACTTCGGTAAATTATTTTGTTAAGCTGTATCAAGGTTTGTTTATTTACAGTGCGATCATGAGTCAACCTTGTTTCTCTGAAATGAGCCAGTGAAGTTGGAGAAAATCAGAAAATGTCAGAAAACTAACAGATTAAGATGGTCACTTTTTATTGGAAAGTTTTAATCCTATGAGATGTTTAAGACTTTTTCAACCTTGTTAGCTACACGGTTTCGGCTTTTTGAGGGATTACAATCCAAACAGTACCTCTTAGTGTGGCCATCAAGAGAGCTTCGTGGTCTCGATCAAAAAGTATCGGGAGGAGCAGCGGAATGTTTTGATCAAATATGTAAGCCCATTATCAAAGATCTCCGCTCGGCGGGGTTATCGTCTTGTTGCTCGTTCTTATGACAGTTCTTGCTGCTTAAACTCGAAACTAAACAATCAAAAAATACTAAGTTTCCTAAGAGGTCCACAGCTTTTCGCAACTTTATTAGACGGTTTTAATTTATTCTTTAATCTGGATTCTTCACCATCCTCGGTTCGTTTTTAAACGAAGTTTGGCATACTTTGGATCCTGTATCCAAATCACCTGTGCGAGTCAAACAATTCGGCTGACAAAACGTTGACGCCATCGGTGTGCCTAACTATTCTGACCGCGCACAGGTCTCCGGAAAGAGCTGATAAATAATGCGGAGAATGAGATTTTATGACAGTTCGTGTGTTTAATTCAAATAAGGAGATTTCATGGAAAATGAGTCGTTGAAGAGCAAGACTTTGCACTCCCAAAACATTTTCAATTGAAATCCTCTACATCTTCCGAATATTCAAACTGTCGTATAAACTTACTTTTTATTGCCAGGGGACTCGGTAAATCTGCCATTGATGTCGGGTTCCTGTATCCTTTGCCCACCCCGAGAACGGTTGATTTTGTCATCAACTTGTCATTAACGACGGTTTTGAATCTCGCGCTCAGAAATTAGCTGAACGTCGGTTCTTTCAAGCCTTTGTAATACAGTCGATCCCCGAAAACTTGAACCCTCGCAAACTCGAACCTCGCGCTAACTCGAACCAAAATCGGTTTCCCCTGGATTTCCGTCATACATTTGCTGTAATTTTACCCTCGGTAACAAGAACCCTCGATAACTCGAACCTCCCGCTAACTCGAAGCAATTTTCGTTTCCCTTCGAGTCATTTTCTATATAATTTCAACCTCGATAACTCGAACCATGAGTATGAGCTTTGTACCAGTAGCCAGTACCAGTACCAGTAGCTTTGTACCAGTGGCCCGACATTGTTCTCCTTAAAAAACCTGTACAGTTCACATTTCCTGGGCTTCTCCATGCTGCTTTCCTTTGTTTTATTTTTCACATTACGTTACGTCCCGATTTAAACAGTAATTTAGAGACGAATTGTTTTATTTTCACTCGACTTCTCTATTCTGTAATTAAATTTGATTAAACACCGTTTTTTTCTTATTTCCGGTCATTTGTTCTCAACTTCCGATAATTCGAACTCGATAACTCGAATCTTTCTCAATTTCCCTTGAGGGTTCAAGTTATCGGGAGTCGATTGTAATAACAAAAGAGCCTCAGAGCTACAGACAATTGAAATAACCATAAAAAGAAAGTTACACGGCGCTATTGTCTACCCAAAATTCAAACCTAAATTTAATTATGATTTCGATATGCTTTTTCCATTTATGGCATTCTTTAAGTTATAGTCCATAATCTATTTTTTTAAATCAAAATTTCCGTCACGTGCCCCAAGCTACAAAGGGCCTATTGTGTTTGTTGTTGTTGTTGTTTATACAATACTGTTGCTTATGCAGATAAACTGAAAATATTGAGCACACACCCAGCTGTGCGGGCAGCACCACGTCACTTTGTTTGGTGTTCTGCCGAAGGTTACCCACCAATCAACATATCCATCTTTAAGAACTCCACGTTATTGGCTAAAGGAACTGGTTTGGTAATGACTCGCTTATATGAATCTGGAAACTACTCATGTGTGGCCAGTAACGAAGCTGGTAACGACACCAAAGACTTACCGGTTACTATTGTAGGTAAGATATGTTTTCCTGTAGGAACTACAATGAAATTCTTTGGTTTTGGTCAGCCATTAAAATCTTTTTTTTTTCCTTCGTAAAATAAAAAGGATGAGAGTGATTAAGAGTTTGCCTCAAAGAGAACCCCACAGGGGCTGGAATGATACAGCTCAAATCACTTCTCTCAAACTTGACAAAACTGTTGGGCTTGGTGAGTAAATGATTATGGTGAAAATGACAGGTCAAAATTAGCCTGCAGCGCAGACGTTATTTTGGAACGGACTGTTCGATAGACCAGGTTTTCGATGCCGCCATTTTACATTGTAATTAGATGCTTGATTAGTAGAGGGTTGGGACAGAGTGCGGAGGGTGGGGAGAGGGGTGTGTGGGGTGGTTGGAATAACGAATTTTTCCTTCCCCTCCCCTCTCGCCTATTTGTCCACCTCACGCCTACTTCATGGGTATATTTTCCTTTGCCCCAACACTCCACAGTTACCAAATCCATGATGGTGACCTAGTACGAAAATGTGGAAAATGAATTGGAAATAAGAAATAACCACAGCATTTATATCACTTTGACACGATTTTGTGTTCTTTCATTCTTGAATTTTGGTGCCCCCTCAAAATTTCAGATTTTCACTCATCTGTACTGCCGTTTGGACGTGCGTTTTAAACAAAAGAATATCCGCTGATGTCCTGCCTTTATCTTCAGAGATATAGACAAGCGAGAAAGCTACTCAAATGTCGTTCAACATCCACGGAGAGCCATCACTGCTGCTATAAACATACAGATTCGTTTCAAAACCCACAACAACGCGTTGTGTCATCTTTGAAGATATAATGTTGAGCCGCTGTTTTTAAGTCAGAGGCTTGGTTCTTTTTTGGGTCATCTGGAACATGATCAGCCACAATAACAATGAGAATGTTAATAACGGTTTTAGTCATTTTTTTTTTTTTTTTTTTTGGGCCTTGGTGGTGGTGGTAGTAGGGGGGGAGGGGGGGGGGGCTGTTGCGGAGAGAAAATTGAGAGGCATAAACCAGAGAACTGAAAGGCTTATGGACCAGTGGGATCTAGCGTGATTTAAATGCTCTTTGTAGGTGTTCCGAAGATCCCTTGATGTACAACACTCTATAATATATTATCATGTTAAGATAATCTTTGGAATCTTTCGTGCCAGTGATCCAGTGTTCAGTATTGTTAGCATCAATTGTTGTTAGCAGCCGAAATATAGTACACCTTCAAAAAATCATTCTACGTTGTGTCGGTTTTTGCTTTTGTATTCTTCGTTTCCAAAAAAACACGAGAAGAGAACAAAGCTGCGAGCAAATGCGAAAAATAAGGAGCCGGGGGAGGGGGTGACCCCCTCCCCCTTCTCACTCTCACTCTTTCCCCACCTCTCCCCATGTTTTGCTTATCCCAGGCGCTATCCTTCGCTCGCCCGCTTCAGAAAGAAAGATCTGAACTCGAAGTGGCACAGTTTGTGTTATCCACAGCTCTGTTATGTTGCACACGAAGGTTAAAATGGAAATTCAGGTGCTGATCAGAATGAGTCGTTTTCCGGTAAACAGACAATCGTTGATTCATCTTGGTTCACATGTTCACATGTTTAGTTCTTTTCTTCCTCCGAAGCGGAACTGAATGTGTGGATCAATGACATTGAGGTGATAGGAAAAGAGTTCAATGCGTATTCAGGATTTTATTTTTTTTACCAAGTCGTCAATACATCGATACAAATTTCTTATTTATTTATAAATAAGAATGTATATTTTTTATACCCAGTTCGGATATTCTTATTTTTCTACCGACTTTAGGCTAAAAATATTCTACTATACATTCTTAGATTACAAATTCGGAGTATATACTGAATGCATTTCAGTTTCACAGATGTCACCAGCTTGATAGAATCATGTATCTACTACTAGTTTTTTGGTTCGTTGGCTAGTTTTGTTTGACCAATGGTAAAATAAAATTCATCTGAAAACGTTATGTTATTTTATTGCATTATATTTTCCATCAACACCCAAAACGGAAATGCTCTTGACTAAATCTCAGCCGTGGGTATATTCTCAGCATCCCGGGGGGGGGGGGTACTCCCTTATATGGGCTAAATAGGTATGTGCGGCCCCAAAGGGTATTTGTTTCTCAGCTGTTTTGGTCATAAATAGGGTATTGATTTTAGCCGATTTTGGCCATTTTGGTCATAAATAGGGTATGGTTTTTGCACTCTAGCCTTGATATGGGTATGTTTTTAAGAAGAAGCCACTTTTTCATCATTATCGAAAAGAAAATCAACAAAAGCCCTTCACAAATTATGTTTACGGTAATTTAACATTGGTCTGATCTAGGGAACTAATTATAAAACAGGTCTGAAACAGGGTTTTGATCTAAGGTTCAGGTCATAAATAGGGTTTCGAATTTTTGGTCAGGTCATAAATAGGGTAGGGAATATCGCAGATTTTGGTCATAAATAGGGTAATGGTTTTGGAAAGCGGGACGCACACCCCTACCCAATTTTTCTGGGAGTACGCCCCCTCCCCCTCCCCCCTTCCCCCCCCCCCCCCCCACTCCCCGGGCTCAGCGTTCGCCAATTTCAGTCTCAATGCTTTTATAAAAATGATTAACCACGTAGCTACAGGGGTGAGGGCGGTATCCAACGCTCAGCTCTGTCTCTTCCATATAACGATTGGCGACTATATACTATAAAGATGGGTGAAATTGAGGACCTCATTGAGGCTCTTTGTAGACTCTCTATACATTCAGCTGTACCACAGCGTTAAACATTCCTAAATTCTACGATCATCCCAAGATCCGCAAGAAAGACTCTCCGCTACGACCAATAGACTCGAGCATCGGTAGCGTGATGTACAATACTGCCATGTTCTTTGACAAGATATAAAGGCTTCTTCTTGGTCTCAAAGGTCACCACATCATCAACAGCGAAGACTTTGTCAAAACAACGTGGGACTTGAAGTTCCTCCTGGAAAGAAATTCGAGTCATACGATATTTCAGCGTTGTTTACGAGATGCTATGCCAGTTGTCAGAGCTAAGCTGGAAGATGACCGAAGTCTACTGGAGAGGTGTCCCCTGGATGTACCACAATTATCCACCTCACTTGAGAAGTGTCTTCCAAGTACCTATTTTACATACCAGAATGAATTCTATAAGCAGAAACAAGGAGTGGACTATACTTTCACATGGCGTTTTTGTCGTAGAAATAATAAACCAGACAGCTGATTAAATATGCATAAATAACCGTCAAAATGTCATTTTTTAGGGGCTCCCGGCCCTAACTCAGAGGAAATATAATATTGTGACCTTCCATATTGTCATAATCATTCATTTACCAAACCAAACATTTTTGTTCTGGGATGGGTACGCTCTTAATTCCTTCATTTACATCCAGATTGCAGAAATCTGTGTGTTAGCCATGGTAAGAAAGAGAACGGCCAAGTTGATAACAAAGTTGAGTGCAGGACGTCAAATTCATCAGTTGACATCTTTAATTGTCTTCCAACGACGAAAACAAACCTGTAAGTGTACTCTCTTATTACATTATCGCTCTGTATATCGACCATGATGTTGTTGACCAATTTGACTTAAGGACGTTCGTGCGAAATTTACCAGTCGATAGGCTTTTTTTAATTTTTTACTGCAGTCAGATAATGAGTCACTTGTGTCAAAAATGCGTCCCCCCCCCCCCCCCCCAAAACAAAAAAAACAAAAAAAAAAGACTGGGGTCACGGACTTTGCTTCAGAGATAAGACGTGTGGAAAACTATACCCTGATTTTGAAAAATTGGCGCACGTAATTCAGCATGGTTTGCAGGGGTTTATAGTTAAAAAGGTTGAAGGTGAGTCAACGGAAGCAAACGGTCTTAGTCATATTTTGTAGAAGAGGATCTGTTGCGTAAGTAATTCCAAAACCCTTCAAGAGGCATTTGAAACCGCCGCACAGGTAAACGAAGAACCAACAAGAACGGAATTCGATGGTGCATTTTGCAAAAAATTAAAACTTCTAATCGATAGATTTTCTTCCTTTTTTCGCTAACCGTAGAACATGATCCATCAAAAGAAAAATAGGGATCACCTCACGTCCAAGATCGTTAAATCCAGGCAAAGCTATAGCAATGGCCATCTGCCCTATCATTGTTCATTTTATTACTTAGCTCGCCCGCTCGATGCATGACGTGGCGTGTGAATTTGCGAGCGCAGTAAGGATGCGCAGAAGCAATTATCGCGAACGTCCTTAAATATAGTTTGCTTGAAATTTCCTTTGGACCTTTTAGAGGAGAGATAGAAGACATATTAGATTTCTCACCAAGATTAAATATACGGGCTGCGGCCGCACTAACCTGGTTAAAATTTCCAAATAACTTAACTCGGTTAGAGGTTAGTTATGATGAAATAATGGGGCTATATCTTATGATTGAGCGGCCCAATGAAATGTGTTATAAAAACAACAAACTGACAGCCTTCGAGGACCTTGTTCTTATTTTCTCGATTCTTCTTCTTTTTTTTTTTTGTTTCGTTTATCTATACTCACAGTTAAGGCTGTTCTTCTTCCTTCCTATGAACACTATGCAAATTTCCAAGGGTGAGTTCTTTCAAACAAGATGCTAATTTTTGCGTAGACGTCAAAATATTCTCCATCGCGGTCAAATGAATTGTCCTTGAATCAGTGATGGTTTCATTGAGGAAATCACGAGAAATCCTGCCATGCATAACTTTTATAGAGAGCACTTCCAAATGAGCATTGAGGCCTTTTAAACGCTTTTCCGTATTCTTTCACCATTGATAACGAAAAAGAAACACTCTATTCCTGGCAGTGGTACCGATAGAGAAGCTTGTGGCAATTGGCTTGTGGTTTCCTAGGGACTGGGGAAGGCTATCGCCCCACATCTGTTACGTCCGAGTGTTGGGAAATGCACTGCAGTAACATTGTTCACGAATTCCTGTGAGCAATGCTTCACGTCAGAGAAGACTACATCTCTTTGCGACTCAATGGAAGGGCATAAGAAAACGTAATAAGCAGATTCAAATTAAAATATGGCCTACTTTGAGTTGCATGTGTTAAACTCATAACGCTTGTGTTTTAAATCTCCTTGCTCTAAGCAACTTTAGACCCTTTTTCCACTGCGACTGAGGTCCACCCTTAAATATTACGGGTGTTATGGATGGTCGTGTGGCACCTTACACTTCTAATATCGTGTTTGTCTTTATGAATTAGCAATATTACTGGGACCATGATAACTTATATACCTAAAGAAGCCTTCCGACACATGGTTGCGATTAAAAGCCTGTAAGTACCTAATAACAATAAGTGTCTGAGAACAGGCTCCTTTCTGGGAATCCTGGGTCAAATAGAAAATCGAACGACTCGAGCTTGGTTAAAAGAACACTCTATTGAGGAACCTGTTCAAATGTAATCTTTGTCATCACGCGCTATTTTTATTATATTTTTTGCCTATTATCGAAGAAACACAAAACTTACTTTTTTCTACCTAAAGTTTAGTCAATTTTTTACGAACAAAATCAGGGAAATTTCTTTTTTTTGTACAGTAGAAACGCTTTAATTAGGTCCTCAAGAACGAACAAGGGAAGAGTAGGCTAAAGCGAAAGTTGCTTTTTTCCCTTTTTTTCTATGTACTGTTTTTGGGTTTATTATTTTTTTCTTATCTTTCCACTTTTTACTCGGGCTTCCGTAGGAAAGCCCGAGTCATAAAATGCAAGCGTTTTGGTCGCCAAAAAGGGGGTCATGGTCCCAGGCGTTCCATGCGTAGACCATGGAAACTGGGGACGAGAAACGCGACATTGCTCGTTCTTCGTGACAGAATGCGGTGTTTTGCGAAGAAAGTTTTGGCAAGAATCGCGCCTTATACGTTCATCTCACATACAAAGATGTCATCGTTTTCGGAAAGGGTCAGTCCACGAATTATATTGCTTGAGAGCCAGCCAGGTAAGTCAAGTTCACGCTCGAAACGTTCTCGTGAGATAACAACTGAGCCGATTGCGATATGAGTTCAATCTACAAAAACACTGGCAAAAAATAGGCAGTCAATGACGGTATGTGGCTACTGCTGTTATTATTTAGAACATTGCAGTAAAACAAATCATATTGCAATAAAACGAGTTAAATACGAAAACGTTTTTGGACTCGTAGCTCATTAAAAACGTGCGACTTGTTTCTTGCACCGCGCAAAATATGTCGATGTCCAAAGTTGTAAAGATAAGACTTTTGGTAACTTGAATTAAATATCTTACCACCAAATTAGTTGGCTTTCTAGTAGGGTGCAGGAAAAAAAATAACGTGTGAATTTGGAGGCACATTGTGCAGGAGAATTAAACCTTCGATTGTGCGGGGAATTGTGCGGGATTATTGACGAACCAATGTTCTTGCCAAGTCCTAAGGAAAATCTGCATTGACGATAGTTTAGCCAGTTATTTCACTAGTAGTTCAAATATATTTAGCAGTCTTAGCAATCGCCAATTCTTTTAGAAAACTGTGTCTGACTGCAAAAGAAAATCATGACGAGCATGAAACCAAAATAAATAGCAAAACAAAATGCCGCATCTTCCCTTATAAATGAGAGTCCTTTTTAAAAATATTCCTGCCTTGATTCAATAAAAATATGTAGCTTGAATATTTCTTCATAAATTGCGTTAAGGGTCGCAAATTCTTGGAAGTTATCCGCAAAATACACAACTTGAAAGTTTATGCAAATTATGTGCAATGCAATTTGAGCCTAGTCACAGGACTGTTTTCGTTGTCGTGCAAGGGTAGAGCGATCCGATGAATGCTTTGTTTCGAAAACAAGATAACTTTTATAACTTACATGTTCATTCATTATCTGAGTAAGCTCTTTCTCTGACGTTTACTGCTGCATACCAACCACTTTGTAATTTATTAATCTTAAACTGTAAGTTACCGGTAGCAGATTGCTCCCCCCCTCCCCACACTACCAGCCCAATGAGTAGTTCAACAACAGCATAATCGTTATTCTACCATAGCCATACTTTATTGTAAATAATTTTCTTTACTTTCTCTAGTAATATCAGTGAAAATGAAATAGAAGTGCTACCAGAAGACATATTTTCAGATTTGTTCAGTTTACAAGACTTGTAAGTTATAGCTCATCAAAATACGATCAATGTAACCTGAGTATCAGGCCTTTCCTAGCAAGAGGGTAGGGGTAGGGGGAAATTGCTGAGAAAGGCCTGACACAAACGTTTTAATTGGCTTCTGTCAAACATCCAAAATCTGGATGTTACGCTGATTGGATAATCCCGGCGTGATCAATCGATGACAATCGATCATCGGAAACCAATCGATCAATCGATATCAATCGATAACAATTAGTTAATTGTTATCGATTGCTATCGGCCAATCGATGACCAATCGATTATCACAAGCTCGAGTCCTTACTAGAAATACTTGGCTTGTATCTTGATATTTTAACCTATCTTTATGTAGTCACGTCAATACGGGCCATAATGTGTCTGGTAGGGTCAGTCTATTTCTTACTTGTTCTGACTCGCGTCTTGAGATTGTTATTTGCAAGCTTTATGTTCGCAAGTATTAATCTTGTTTCATTTTTGTACGATGGCAATGAGCATTTTCTTCCCATGGACTGCCAGTAACCAGAAAACTTTAAACCGTACGTTTCTGTTGTAACTTGAAAGAGTACGAACATTTTCATCCCAGTTTAGTTTGTGTTAACAATGTTAATTTTCTTGCATTATACCCGCATTTAGAGAGATCAATAAAGTTATTGTTACTGTTGTTGATGATAACGATGATCTTCACAATTACATGTCACCATATTTCTCCTGTCAAATCATTTTTTTACCTCCCCAAAAGATATGGTAATCGATGACAATCGATGACAATCGATGACAATCGATGACAATTGATGACAATCGATGACAATTGATGACAATCGATGACAATCGATGGCAATTAAAAAACACAAATTTTTTGGCCATCGATTGGTCAACGATTTCCGATATTAATCGATTAATTGTTATCGATTGATATCGATTGCCATCGATTGTTATCGATTATCGGTTTCATCGATTCATCACGCCGGGGGATAATACACAATTTAAGATAACGTCACACTACCGGAAGGGAAAGTATTTCGCTTGGTGGTAAATTCTTTTCTGTCGCGATATTCATCAGGCTTGAAAGTGAAGAATGATCATCGCAGTAAATTTTTCAATTTAAGCAATTGGAAAAAAGAGGCCTGAAAACTGATCAGGGCTTTAACGGGATTCGAACCCGTGACCTTCGCGATACCGGTGCGATGCTCTACCAACTGAGCTATGAGGCCACACATATCTTCCCGTGAGAAGTATTATGTGGCTTAATAGATCAGTTGGTAGAGCATCGCACCGGTATCGCGGGTTCGAATCCCGTTGAAGCCCTGACTTTTTTCAGGCTTCTTCTTTCTAATTGCTTAAATTGGACAATTTACTGCGATGATCATTCTTCACTTTCATCTACAACCGCAGTTCAAAAATGAATTATTTCATATATACTTCACATCATTCATCAGGCTTGTTATTTCATCGTCGAGCTTAGAGCTGATTGGTCAGAAAACAGAGCTCTCTTTGTTGAATGTCTTCGCTGACCCCCTTCAGCTTCATTTTCACAAGTACCTTCTTTTTTTTTTTTTGGCGCTTCGCCTTTGGAGTCACTACATTTGGGGATCGCTGGCCTCGAGCAGGAATTGAACCTCTAGGACTAGCTCTCGAAGGAGTTCGTGGAGCGATTTCCTTCGCCTGGTCGAGTGCTCTACCACACGCCAATGCCTCTCGTAACTCCGTGAACATTCTGAAGCAATTCAGTATTTTCCTAAGGCATTTTTTGCGAACAGACCTTTTGCCGTCTTCACTATCTTGAATGACAACAATTCTCAACTCGAGAAATAATTCCACAAGAATGACAGGTTTTTCACACAAAACATTAGAAAACTCTTTGTTCGAAGTTTCAGAAAAAAAAGCGTTACTGTGGCGACACACTTTCCATACACTGAGTGAAAATTTTCGAGGCAAATTGTGCAGATATTCTCGGAAACCATTTCAAACATGGACGAAACTGGATTATTTGCTCAAATTCTCGCCGTTGTGATCTGAGATGCATGCAGTTAAACATGACAGCCGGAAGTGATTCTGATTGATTAATACGTACACTGACGCTTGTAACGCTATGAGGAGGTGGAAGACTACAATAAAGACCCTTGTGTCAGACTTTTCTTTGCCGTGTATTTCCTCCTTTTACCCCGCAAGTAAGAAAAGCCTAATACTCAGGCTACGATCAATGTTATAAGACGCTTAAAAAAATAATAGAAACATAATTTCATTTTTTTTTTAATAAATGGTACATTTTTATTAATTGCTAAATGAATTATTTGTCCAGATTTACTTATAAGTCTAAGACACGGACTTAACGAAACAAACGCTTTAATATATCCCATAAGTACACAAAAAGGGCCAACCAGAATAAACTAATCTCTACCTCTAAGGCGCGGACAGTCAGTTCTGTATATTAAGTATCCTTCATACGTTGCACAGTGATTCCTAAATTATAAAGATTTCGAATTTTTAGTTTTGTATCACTATCTCCAACGTCGCCACCATGATTTCCAAGCTTTTTTGTACCGTCCCATGTAGAATAAGATATATACCCTTGAAATGCAAACCTGGAAATCTTGTGAAAGACGATTCAAGCATTTTTTTTTTTTGACTTTACGTCAGAACATTGGATACCTTTATTGGCTCGTCAAGCAGGCGACTAGTTTCCGTAGAAAGGTCCCCCGATAATGAACTTAACAATAATTGTTATGGTTGCTACTTCCTAGCTGTTGTTTTCTTCCTTGTTGTTTTGCAGATACTTAAAGGGAAATAATATTCAGAATTTGACAGAAAATATTTTTTCTGCTTTGGCGAGCTTGCAACACTTGTAAGTATAGCATTTACGTTTTGTACATATTAAATGACACAATGAACTTAAAATGCTAACATTGTAGTCAGGGATGGACATTAGCAATATACATTTAATTTGTGTCTGACACTGACCTATAGAAAGGTTACAAACAACTCGTATAGTAACTTTGAAAGACGTTTTGAACGAACGACTTCGGCCCTCGTTACTTTTAAAAAGCCAACTTAAATTACCTGCTATCTAACGGCTCACAATTTTGCGCGTGGTACGCCAGAAATATGGCGAGTGACTGCTGCGCAACATATCAGATCACGCGAGTGATTTAAAAATACTCAGAATTTCGATATGATGTCGCTGGCTGCATTGCGGTCTCTATTAGAATACCAGGCGGTCAGCGGGAAAAAAAAATAGGCTTTCTTCCCGAGGCCTATAAGCGTTATTTTTAACGTTTCTATAAGTCATGCATTGTCAAAAACAACATTAAATGTATATTACCACATGAAACACTGAACTTCAGTAACAAATGTTACTAAACATGCGGGACTGCGGGCGGGTAGCTGGAGGTGAGTGACTGGGATGGAAGAGGGATTGTGGGGAAATGAGTGTTTACATGTATATTGGCGCAGCGTTAAACGAGACCATTTTGCATCACTACAATAGTTTTAACATTTCCCGATTATAAACATCAAGTTTTAAATATCTTTCTGAAAAATATACAGTTACGACGTATCTATTTTTTCTTCTTTGTTTGCAGGGATCTGTCTCAGAATGCCATTCGTCGTCTTCCTTCAAGGATATTCAACGGACCATCTCAATTACGCGTCTTGTACGTTTATCTTCATTTTTTTCTTAACAAATACGTTACGTATGATAAAAAGTCACTATTTCCTGCTGTACATATGGTGTTGAAGGGATAATAGAGAACTGCGAGGCTGTTATGAATAAAGAATATAACATTAACAATCGACACCTTCTGGAAGAAATGACAGAATATTTGTTGACGTAAATGTTTACATTTCACCTTATAATTGGAATATGACTTCTGGAGCATTTTCTAGCTCTTTTTGAATGTAATGTTAAAAAAAGCTAGAATGTGCTCATACAATTTTTTGTTATTAAAAAAAGTTTAAGTTTTTATACTTTTGTAACACAAAAAGATTTTCAATATTTCAGTGTCACATTTCTCTATAAATCTAATCCTGCCGTGCCCTTTTATTGCCCAACAAAATTACTTTTAATTCAACTATTAAGCATTCAGTCAGATATCTTTGCCTATCTTTTAAAGAGAAACAGAAAACATTAGTACCAGCACAGGGAGTTACGTATCTTGCTACGAAAGACAAAACCACTTATTTTCTTTGTTTTATAATTGTTTATTTAACAAATATTCCATGAGCGCGCGTTGAATATGAGATGGTAAATAGCCAACGAGGCCCGTAGGGCCGAGTTGGCTCTAACCAATCTCATATCCAACAAGCGCTAATGGAATAATTGTTCTATTAAATTCTTAACCTTCGGTTTTGCTAAATTTTTATTTAAGTTTAAGAAACGACCGGAAAGTGAGGTGACTTCCGGGCGCCAAAACGACATGATCTCATGATCACATGATAAGTGCACCGCCGTGCGAACAGTTGAATGAAAAATCAAAAGCGAAGCAAATTACCGCTGAACTGAATTTACAGTAATCCAAACTTCATGGTCTTTTTTGTACGGGTAAAAACCTTACTGCAGTGCCCTCAAGTGCTCAAAGTTCAAGCTCATCGGGAAGAGTAATAATTGTGGACATTTACACTACAGTTGTAAAAATACTGGGGAAAGCTTCTCTGATCGCCATGCCGTGAAACGGAGGTTGAACTGGTGGAAAAATTATTTTCGCCAAGAACAGCTTTCCCGGACTCTTGATGGGGAAATTCGTCTGGGATTGGTCTGCTCTGCTGCTGGATTTCGTTTTCTTTCCCCTGCACTGAAGTGGCACTACCAGAAGACGCATTTCCAATGAAATCACTGAGAGCGAATGACATCTTCTGTTGTTGTTCCATGGAAGGCCACTCGTTGTAGGACTCAACTGCCTGGTCAGACTTGTGTCCCGTTATGGACTTGATGTGCCTCGTCTCGCAATTATGGTCGAAGAGCACTGTGACAGATGTAGCTCTCAGGCAGTGGTTTGTGAGATGTGGTCCTATACCTGCTCGCTTTGACATCTCTTTCATCATGTGGTCGAGCGTAGTTGTACCAAGAGGTGCGCCGCAAAACCAGATTTTGTTGGCTGCGGGATTGAACTTCTTGCTTTGACCATCTCTTGGTCTCTGAAACGGAGCATCTGACGTTGGATTGAGATGACCCAAGTAGATCTTGAACGTTTTCACTGAACATCTTTCAGATGCCGGGACGAAAAATATCTTCGCATCCGATTCATCCTCAGCATCTGCGAGGCCTCCCTGGTGATTTTTTTGTTGCCGGCAAGGAACCAGGCTGACTTCTGTTCAGTTCGTAGTATTCAACCCCTTGTGGAGTTTTTCGTAGAGGAAGCATTGCGGGTGTCAACTGTCGCTGGTTTTTACGTCCCCGTCTTCCAAAAAAGAGGCCGAGGTAGAACCAAGCCGTCCTCTGTAACTGGGCAGGTTTCAAACTGTCGGCTGGGCCGAGTTCGCCGCTCTCAAATAAACGACGACGTGAACGACGCCAGCTATTTTACCCGTTTTCCTTAGGTCTTTCACGAAAGCGTCCAAACCTTTATTTGCCTCGGTGATAGCGGGGTCAGAGATTATGGAAAACGGTTTGTTGTGTGGCGGCGAGCGAAGAAAACGATCAATGGCGGCTCTTATGGATTTCGTGGATGAACTCTTATAATACTTGCCATCTTTCTTCCTCGCTGACGTGTAAAAGCACTTCAAACAAACATTCAGCTCTTCTTTTGACATTTCTTGTATTGGTTTTGAAAATGTGGTGCCACCAGGACTAGCAAGCCATTCTGTAACATTAAGGTAAATATTGTTGCTGTTCCGTAACCTTCACGAATGCGTAAAATCTCGACGGTCGTATTTGAAATTTTGCAACTTTTAATTGAAAATTAACGGGTACGTACCGTTAAATAATCTCGTCCCGAACTTTGTGGCTTTTTTTGTTGTTTCTGGGACAGCCTTGTCCATGATTTCTTGTATTTCTTCCGTGGATAGCTCAGCAAATCTGCTTTTTTCATCCATTTTTTTTCTGTCGATTAAACTTGGCTTCCCGGGAAAAATTTTATGCTGAACGACATTTGCCGCATTCATTTCCATATAAGGTCAAACGCAGGTATAATGGCTGGTAACCGAGATCTAGTGAACCAATCAGAAAGCTAGAATTGCATTTTCCGAGGTTGAGAATTTAATAATTATTAAGAGCCACTTACCTGATAAATAACAAATGGCCCAAAATTTAACCGACAACTGAAAAATAGATAACATTTTAACTGACAACTGACATTTGATATTAAGTGTCCTTTAAACGTTGCACGTACAGTGATTCCGAAATCATAAAGATTTCGAATTTTCAGTTTTGTATCACTATTGCCAACGTCGCCTCCATGATTTCCAAGCTTTTTTGTACCCTCCCATGTAGATTAAGATATATACCCTTGAAAAGCAAACCCGGATATCTTGTGAAAGACGGTTCAAGCAAAGTTTTTTATAATTTAAGTCAAAACATTGCAAACCTTTATTGGCTCGTCGTGGAGGCGACCAGTTGCGGGGAAGGGACCCCGATAGTGAACTCAACAATAAACATTATGGTTGCTGCTCCCTAGCTGTTGTTTTCTTCCTTGTTGTTTTGCAGATATTTAAAGGAAAATAGAATTTACGTTTTGTACATAATAAATGACACATTAAACTTAATATGCTAACATTGTAGTAAGGGATGGACATTAGCAAAAGACGTTTTAAATTTGTGCCTGACACTGACCTACAAAAACGTTACAAACAACTCGTATAGTAACTTGAAAAACGTTTTGAACGAACGACTTCGGCCTTCGTTGCTTTTAAAAAGCCAGCTTAAATTACTTCCTATCTAACTGATCACAGTTTTGCGCGTGATACGCCAGAAATATGGCGAGTGACTGCTGCGCAACATAACAGATCATGCCATTCGTCGTCTTCCTCCAAAGATATTCACCGGACCATCTCAATTACTTGGCTTGTGCGTTTATCTTTATATTCTCATAACAAATACGTTCTCTATGATAAAAAGTCACTATTTCCTGCTGTGCATACGGTGTTGAAGTGATAACAACGAACGCAAGGCTGTTATGAATTAAGAATAAAACGTTAACAGATTGATACCTTAAGGAAGAATTAGCAGAGTATTTATTGACGTTTCTGTTTAAATTCCGCCTTATTGGAATACGTCGACTTTGCGTACAGAAAAATTCATGACTTTTGCAACATTTTCTAGCTCCTTTTTAAAGTAATTTAAAAAAGAAAAGAAAGAAAGCTCTGAACTGTTCATACACTTTTTTTGTTATTACAAAAAGTTTGAGTTGTCAAACCTTTGTCACACAAAACGATTTCCAATATTTCAATGTTACATGTCTTCAGAATTCTAATCCCTTTCGTGCCCTTTCATTGCCCAGAATTGATATTATTTGTTCCTCAATCTGAACTTAAAGGCTTATACTGATGGAAACTATCGCTAACAAAGATTCCGTTGCCAAAAAAAAACTAACAAAATTAATTTTTTTTATTATACTATTAAGCATTCAGTCAGATATCTTTACCTGTCTTTTAGAAAAAAACAAACAAACAAACAAACAAACAAACGAAAAACAGAACAAAACAAAACCAAAAAACACTGTTAAGGCACAAGGAGTTAGTTAACTTGCTAAGAAAGACAAAACCGCTTATTTCTTGTTGTTGTTGTTGTTTATAATCGTTCATATTATTTGCTTTGCTTTAAATGTTAACAAGATAAAAAAAAAAAACATTAAATAAGCAAAAATAATTATGTAAATATGCACAATAGAAAAACAACATTTTACCTAATTTCAGGTACCTGGAAGAAAACGAAATTGAAAAACTGCCCACGGGATTGTTTTCCAATCTTTCAAAGTTGATTGTACTGTAAGTTTGTTTTCGGTCCAATCTTAATGTAACCCTTTGACTCCCAAGGACGTATATACACGTCCTGAGTGGTCGTGCTCTTTGTACCACCTGTGACGTCATAAATTTTTATTTCACTAAATATTCTTGATAAGCAGATAGTAGAGCTAGGATAGATCTATCCGCACAACGGTCGGCTTTGGATATCGACGGCATTGTGACGTAGCAAATTGAAAAACAACGTTATCAGTTTTGGTTCAAAAGTGGTGGTAAAATGGCTCACTATATCCATAATTGACCACGTTGCCATTTCTAGGCTTTGCCCATAATCAACACCCAACTTTTTACGGCAGCCAGAAAGAATATGCAACGCAAAAGGTAGCGAAAGTGAAAGGGCCGATAAAAAGGAAAGGAAACGGACAAGAAAAACAGTTCGGAACGGGGAATTACACCAAATTGAAATATTACACATTTTTGTACCTAATCTTCGGGAAATCTATCTTGGTAAAAATCAGTTCTTTTAGCAAAACTGGCCCATTTAGCGTCATGGCAGGCAAAGAACTGATTTAACAGTTAAATATGGCATTTTTGGGTGAAAAATTGGTAGTCAAAGGGTTGAACGGACAAATATATTATACTATTAAAGCCTCTGTCAGAAATAGGACAGCGGCGCGTCCTATCAACTCCTACTCTCCGTTTGTCGAGCAAAAAGAAAATCATCAAGTTTGCGTGCATAGATGCCGAATAGTCTGTGCTCAGCGGTTTTTTTTCTTCCTGCGAGTCACAGGCTAAGGATTATTGAAAGCGTTATCGGTAGGTTTGTTACACTGTTCACAGGCCACGACTAAAAGCTAAAAGCAGCAGTACACAGTGGTATATAGGGAGATGTCAAAATGCAGTAACAACCAAAAAATGTACTAAAATCCACAGGACAGTTCTTTTCCAGCATAATGATAACAACGAAACGCCCAGCCCCCTCCCACTCCGCCTCTGTCCCTCCTCATACCTGTTCAAGAGGGTGGTGGGTGAAGGGTGGTCGATAGAATCCTGTTAAGTTCAACTCCAAAGACACAGCAAGACTTTTTTATTGAAAACATAACGTTGGGCTTACTCTTTTTGCAAGAATAGACGGTTACAACCGGTTGGAATAATCATGGCAAAAGAGAATATTTGGTTTAGACAAATGGTCTAGGTTAGATTTTAATAAAAGTTAACATTATTATCCACTTACATCGTTCGATACTCCAGACATATGACAAATTTTCCACTCGCAAGGGTGGGCAGTTACAGGTCAACCCTATGTTAAAAAAAGATTATATTATAACAGCAACATTACATTTGTTATTTTATTGACGAAATAGGGAATCATTTTCGTATAGTCTTATCGAATGAATGAGTTGCCAGTAATCGGATACCCGTGTTTGCGAAAAGAACTCTGGGATTGTCAGGGGGCAAACATTGCAAGTCGCTAGAAGGAAATGTATGGCGAAAAGTTGTTTCGACGCCCAAAAACATGGTTTGGGAAGAGATCAACGCTTTTTCGCCGTTGTTTTATCGCAAATGGATTTTGGCAATGTTGATACATGGAAAATGTAAGTTTTTGTTTGAATAACCGTGAAGTAAGCGATAAGATTTACCGATAAACTCCCTTTTGCTTGCGTGAGGTTTATTGTGAAATACATTGAAGAGAATATTGAAAATTTCAATACACGCCTGATCTCGAGAGACTACCCAGAGCAAATTGTAGAAAAGACCCTCCGAGAAGTTAAATATTAAGACAGAAAAGAAGCTCTAAAACAGAAATCGAAAATTGCAGAAGGAACTACTACCCTTTGTGTCGGGCAATTTCCCTCAACCGTCAATACCAAACTTTGGAAAGCATAATCACGCACAAATGGCACTTTCAAATACAAATACTCAGAGATATATTCAAGGAGCTACCCTTGATCTGTTATAGAAAAGGAAAATCACTGAAATACGTGCTTGTAAAAGCAAAACAAAGGCTTTGAGCAACACAATAGCCACACAGCATGAGTCGGGCGGACTCATTTGTCATTAAATCAACCCCAGACAGTACAATGATCCCCACCGGGCTTATTTCCAGTATTATTTGTACGACTGAGCTTTCAAATAAGCCAAAAGTAGCCTGTACACAACTTAAAAGGCTTTACTGGGTTATTTCCTCTCGATTTATACCTTATTAAATTTGTAATATTTTCAGACCATTATGCAATGTAAATTTCACAATAAACTCACGCAAGCAACGGAGTTTATCGGTAGATTTTGTCACATATTTCAAGGTTATTCAAAGAAAAACTTACATATTCCACATATCAACATTGTAGAAACGCAGGAGAAAGGGTAGGAGAATGAGTGTTTACACGGCTCTCACAAGTTATCCCAAATTTTCACGAGTGATTCTATATAAATAAATAGAAAGACGAAAAAAAAAGTTATGTTTATTTCTTTTTTTAAAGTTCGTGTAAGTCCTTTTGCCTGCGTTGCAGTCGTAAACTGAAAAGGGGTAGGGAGGCAAAAATTAAAACGTGAGGAAGAAGGGGAAGGAACGCCTGCTCTAAGAACTGGGTTTTTCGCATCACGCCCACCAGTTCCGATGCAATCCGATTTCAACAGCTGTCAATTACTGCCAACAGTTTCACCAATCAGAAACTAGCGCGCGCTTATCGGCAAAACTGACTTCCTGCGGGAATTTAGTCAACTGAAAAATTATTTCCCGGAGTGCTATTGATTAATTATCGAAGTGTGAAAAATGGGAATATCTCAACATAACAACATAAACATGGAGGTCATTTTAGCGTGGAAATGTCCTCCACTCCCAACAAGAGTTCGAAAATAGGAAATAGAAAGAAGGATTATAATTGCAATAATCTCTACAGGTTCCGTGGTATCGAGTCCGGTGCAAAAGAGGAGAGCGTCTTTCGAAATTTTATTTACAAAATGTCCAGAAACTGTGCTTGCCGACTGTTGTTGTTCCTTTGGGTTCAGTTTTAATTGATGCAAAAGTCGTCTAAATGTATTTGTAGGAGTTGTGGCCACAAATCAGAAACGCAGCAGACGATGTGTTATAAGCAGTCCTAAAACTGCTTTGGCTACGAACTGTGAGGCGGTGGAAGATAGTCAGTAGTAGGTAGTATTTTAAATTCGGATCGGCGAATAACACCGGAAAGTTAGAGCAATTTGCACAGGGAAAGGTCAGTGATTCCATCTCCAGCAGCTTGTCTTTCAAAGATACTTTTGAAAGGCGAAATAGCGAGAACCGAAGCTTTCCCGTTCAGTTCATAGTTCCTGGCGATATCAAACATTTGATAAGTTAGATTTTCCCCGTATCCTGCAGGCTAAACTGTCAAAAACAACTCTTCCAGCTAAAAGAAGTGTCACGATCGGTTCTTGCTCGGGTTTAAAGGTAAATTTCTTCACGTTTCATCTCTCAAAACCCTTGCTAATACATTTTCTGGTCCGCGTCTATTGTTGGTTGTTTTTGATGCGATTGTGCAACTGACAATTGATAAGTTAGTCAGTGAGTCTTAGCCAATAGGAATTTTGCGCAGAAATGAACAAAAGGGGGCTCTTATAGCAGGAGTTCTTTTTTTCTCCCATTCCCCCCCCCCCCCCCCCTCTTCTGTTTAACGCCTGCTACGTCCTGCTATGCTGCGCAGGCTAAAGTTCTTTGATGTTATCGAGACGTTCAGTTAACTTTACTGCACTATCTTCACGGCTAAAATCATTTAAATTGTTAAATAATTACTTTGGAGTCAGATCGGATTTATCCGTAAGCTGAAAACACGTGGCAGTCAAAGGTTGACAAAGAACTTGATGAATGGAATCTCTTTTATTTTATTGTGTTGGAATAACGTGTCTGATGTGAGTGCACTAGGAGTTTAGTAGAATTTCCAAATGGAATCATCATCATCATCATCATCATCATCATCATCAATCCTTTACACGGCAAGTGGCGCATGGGGTATCAACAAGACTTCTCCATTAATGTCCGTCCTTTCCAAGCCGTACGGTTTGCCGCTAGTTAAGGTTTAGGTCCTGAAGCTTTGCCTCTGCAGTCCTCCTCCAGGTGGATTTGGGACGGCCTCTCTTCATTTTACCCTCTGGTGTCCACATGAAAGCATCTTTAGAAATGTTAGTAGTTTCTCTACCGAGCGCGTAAGTGATCCAACACCACCTTCTTCTTACAAGAACAATCCCCATGTTCTCTTGCTCTGTCAGTTTGAAGAGCAGATTGTTGGAGACCTTTCTTGACCAGAAGATATGCGAGGTTTTACAGAGACAGGAAGTGTGAAAGGTTTCAAGCTTCTCCAGATCATTCTCCATCATTGTGATTCATAATATAGTACAGAGAGTTCACAAGCTTGGTAGATCTTTTTGCCTTTGCTATACATTCTGCTCCTCCACACGTCGTAATTTTATGAAGGCCTCTATAGCTTTACCAATCCTCTGTTGAATTTCCAGGTCGGCTCCCTCTCGCTGCAGACTGGTAAATAGGTAAATCTTAAGGGTGGTTTCAAGGAGTGGCTGTTTAATCTTAATGGCCAATGGTGTTGAGAAGTTTACAGACAAGACCTCTCTCGTGCATGCCATTAAAGGAATGAGATAGCAAGTTTCCAGTTTAAATGTTGTTTTCACATTGGTTTTTATTATCAGAAGAATAACCATTTAGCTCATTTTTCATTTAAACACGTAAAGTATACTCGTGACCATTCTTCAAATTTCAGGGAAGGTGAAGCTCCTAAAAATTTGAGATAATGGTTTGTTAATAACCGCTACGATGTATTTGGGATCACTAAAAGTTATTTATTTATTTATTTTCTCTCTAAAACGAATCCACTTGTTATACGAAACATTTGGGCGCAAAAATTTTTGAATTTGGTTGAATCTTCGATTTTCTATGCCCTTTCAAAGTTAACAGGAGTACCCAACGACACTTTAACTGGAAATTTAATATGTGACTTCCCAAGCACTGATTCTGTGCTCCCACGTCAATTACCATTAATAAGCAACTTTCCTGGGAAAAAAATATCCGCTCTTCACTGCTAGCAAGATCGACTTTATTTCATAAACTCCCAGCCAGACATAATGAAAATTTTGAATACCGAGCTAGAAAAATGGCAATTAGCCAAGTAGCCAGCCAGCAGTAAAGGGTAACATTTTAAATGCCAGCAAGGTAATTAGAGGCGAAAAAATGTTCTGGCCAGCGTTTTGACCTAGATTAAAAACAAACGCATCGTTTAGGACCTTTATTCAACAGCCTATTGTCTGTTGACTATTATTAGAGACAAATTAGGAATATGTGGTTATTTTTGCCGCTATGAGCAAAATCTACACTTTGATTATCTTATCCCTTGAAAAACAATACAACTTACCATTTATGTTTAAGCGGATCGGACAAGGTGTCTCCCAGCACGTTGTTTTCCGATACTTCAGATGCCTTCCAGGTTCAGCATACGTGTGACAGTTTGGCACTTTACGTTCTGACATACATACATACATACATACTTATAAAACGATTATAAAACGATTCACACTTATGTTTAAAATAAGATCCCTCTAATCCTTCTAGACATTCAGATCAAACTTACTTTCACCAAAGAAATGCTTGTTGCAAAATTTCTTTTATATAATGCTGTAAGGGAAATGAACAAAAAATAATATTGAAGTCCTTTACTACTATATATCGGCCTTACTTCTATATTGCTAGCCCAATAATGATTGTAATTTCAACAACAGCAACACATTTTATATGTTTACCCCGATTTATTAGTTTACAATTACTTCTAATGATTTTTTTTGAAAAATAAAGGGTTATGCCAGCTCCTTAAAACAACCAAAGGGAGCTGGTTTAGTGCTGATTAGTAACACCATGTCTACCTCAAAAGCACTGAAAAACGTGTTTTCCTTTTTCTTTGGACAACTGTCTTCTCAGAGCTTCCCACTCTGGAATTGCGAGATAAAAGTTTATAAACCACATTAGAATCTTTATCATAAAATGAGTAAAAAAAATCTTGATAATACATACCTTGAATGTTGGTGATCCATCTCAGTCCATGTCACTGATCCATGCCTTACCCAAGACTGCAAAGCACTGTCAACACAACTTTCACAAAATTAATTTAACTTGAAAGCTAAACAACCAAAGACACTCACATTCCTAGAGGTAGTTTACCGTAAAAATTTCATAAATACCCATCGAAGGGATGTTTAAAGCCGTTCACCGTAAAAGTTTCACACAGTTAAGGGCAAAGTTTCACAGCAGACCCCAGCGTTGTTAGGATGTTATAAGCCGTTCACCGTAAAAGTTTCACACAGTTAAGTACAAAGTTTCACAGCAAAGACCCCAGCATTGTTAGGATGTTATAGGCCGTTCACCGTAAAAGTTTCACACAGTAAAGTGCAAAGTTTCGCAGCAAAGACCCCGGCATTGTTGGGATGTTACAGGCCGTTCACCGTAAAAGTTTCACACAGTTAAGTGCAAAGTTTCGCAGCAAAGACCCCGGCATTGTTGGGATGTTACAGGCCGTTCACCGTAAAAGTTTCACACAGTAAAGTGCAAAGTTTCGCAGCAAAGACCCCGGCATTGTTGGGATGTTACAGGCCGTTCACCGTAAAAGTTTCACACAGTAAAGTGCAAAGTTTCGCAGCAAAGACCCCGGCATTGTTGGGATGTTACAGGCCGTTCACCGTAAAAGTTTCACACAGTTAAGTGCAAACATTCGCAGCAAAGACCCCGGCATTGTTGGGATGTTACAGGCCGTTCACCGTAAAAGTTTCACACAGTAAAGTGCAAAGTTTCGCAGCAAAGACCCCGGCATTGTTGGGATGTTACAGGCCGTTCACCGTAAAAGTTTCACACAGTAAAGTGCAAAGTTTCGCAGCAAAGACCCCGGCATTGTTGGGATGTTACAGGCCGTTCACCGTAAAAGTTTCACACAGTAAAGTGCAAAGTTTCGCAGCAAAGACCCCGGCATTGTTGGGATGTTACAGGCCGTTCACCGTAAAAGTTTCACACAGTAAAGTGCAAAGTTTCGCAGCAAAGACCCCGGCATTGTTGGGATGTTACAGGCCGTTCACCGTAAAAGTTTCACACAGTTAAGTGCAAACATTCGCAGCAAAGACCCCGGCATTGTTGGGATGTTACAGGCCGTTCACCGTAAAAGTTTCACACAGTTAAGTGCAAACATTCGCAGCAAAGACCCCGGCATTGTTGGGATGTTACAGGCCGTTCACCGTAAAAGTTTCACACAGTAAAGTGCAAAGTTTCGCAGCAAAGACCCCGGCATTGTTGGGATGTTACAGGCCGTTCACCGTAAAAGTTTCACACAGTTAAGTGCAAAGTTTCGCAGCAAAGACCCCGGCATTGTTGGGATGTTACAGGCCGTTCACCGTAAAAGTTTCACACAGTAAAGTGCAAAGTTTCGCAGCAAAGACCCCGGCATTGTTGGGATGTTACAGGCCGTTCACCGTAAAAGTTTCACACAGTTAAGTGCAAAGTTTCGCAGCAAAGACCCCGGCATTGTTGGGATGTTACAGGCCGTTCACCGTAAAAGTTTCACACAGTTAAGTGCAAACATTCGCAGCAAAGACCCCGGCATTGTTGGGATGTTACAGGCCGTTCACCGTAAAAGTTTCACACAGTAAAGTGCAAAGTTTCGCAGCAAAGACCCCGGCATTGTTGGGATGTTATAGGCCGTTCACCGTAAAAGTTTCACACAGTTAAGTGCAAACATTCGCAGCAAAGACGCCGGCATTGTTGGGATGTTACAGGCCGTTCACCGTAAAAGTTTCACACAGTTAAGTGCAAAGTTTCGCAGCAAAGACCCCGGCATTGTTGGGATGTTACAGGCCGTTCACCGTAAAAGTTTCACACAGTTAAGTGCAAACATTCGCAGCAAAGACCCCGGCATTGTTGGGATGTTACAGGCCGTTCACCGTAAAAGTATTGCTATTAACAGCATCAACCCTCGTTAACTCGTTAACAAAATGTATCAATCAGATCAATGTAATGTCATAAATATACACTGGACGATCAGCATAAAAGATTCACAAACTTAATCTCGTGATTTCATCAACAAATTTGCTCATCTTTTCCTGGGTACCTGTCCATGACATCGGGTAACGTTTGAAGCATCTTTAGCTGTGCTTCTTATAGTTCACGCAATTAATTTTACACCTGAAAAATGATATGTTTCAGAAAATGTAACATACTGCACAATCCCTCTTATACTGGCGTCCTCCCCACGTCCACACACACACACACACACACACACATGCATCCAAATACGAATACAGCCACGGACACATAATAATATACAAAATTGGTGATACTATCGGGCCCCTCAAGGTAAGATCTAGATCAAGAACTATGTTCACAAAAATAGCTCATTCATGAGAGAATTCAATGAAATGTCTTAGATTTTAACTGATGTTACATTGCTGAAAATTACATTCCCTGGGGCAAGTCAAAGAAGCAAGGATTTAACTGTTTAAGGAAAATAATTGTGGAATAATTTTTTACCGCTCATTTCGTCATCAAACTATAACCAGAAGCGTGAATTCAGTGAATGGTGTGAACTGGTGCCACGCCCCTCCCCTAGTTTTTCATGTGCCATGTTTCGCGCTTTGCCTTAGCTACATGAACTGAACCGCGCGATAATGTTCCACCACAAAATCACTGTCCGTGCCATCATAAAAAGAAGGACAATAAGGTGAAATGTCTCCATTTCCGGTAACAACGTAGCCATGCAAAATAACTTGTTCTCTAACAGAAACTGAATGTGCGAAAAACACGGACGTTAACAAATGGGAACGCATAAGAAATTAAATTACACATTATTGTCCTGGCGCTATCGATACCGAAAGAACGAAATCTGGAATGATATGATTGCCTTCTGGTCTTTTCTCACCTTTGACATGGCAAGCCTTTGTATTCCCTTTTTAAATCCCAAAGTACAGTACAATTAGCATTGAACTAGATCAATCAGGTGTGTTGGTCAACAGCTCTTTCAGGGGAAATTTTCGGCGATATCAAAAGGCAGCAATAGTTAATCAGCCTTCAGTTATATAAAGAACACGATCGCACTTCAGTAAAGAAACCGATGGAAACAATACTTTCTTACACCGGGAAAAAATAATCATTTCAATATCTCGTCAGTTTGTCCAAGTTTGTTCAATAGCTCATGTTTTAACGTTCGACGCGTTAAAAAGCGCTCATCATCGACTGCAGCACCGGGATCGGATTTTACTGGTCGTTAAAATTACAGAATTGAAATTACACTTGGAAGTAGGATCACTGTGGATGAATGCACTGACAATTTCGAAAACCCTTCCAAGTTCTGAGAGATATTAGGCCTTTTCTTGCTTTCACTGTCTTCACTGAAGCTGCACTTTCCGTTGGGTTTGAAATACAATAGAGTGGCGAAAACAGTTTGAAAACCTGCGCCGGCATTTCCCGCACACATTGCTTAAACATTATCACTGAATATTAAATATATAGGCTGATTCAGCTAGTTCAACTCCAAAGTAGTTCTTACCTGAACCTTTGAATTTATGAGTGGAGTCCTCCGAGTTCTCTGGCTGCCAAACCCTCAAACAACTGGTCGGCAAAATCTGATCGCGCTTGAAACCGACCGTTGGACACAAAATTATACGGGAACAATGTTTTAGTTACAAAATATTACGAGGTTACCGCAGTCTCACCGGGCCTCAGGCAAAAATGTGAAAAGACTGCACGAACCAACAAACGTCATCACCAGATAACCAGTTGTCTCAAGGTAGAACATGAAAGCAGAACAGACGATCATTTTCCGCGACCGGATCAACGGTGGTGAAACATGCAACTGAACGTGGGAAAAAGGAGCGTCAAGGGAAAAGAAAACGATCTAATTTCACACTATAAATGACAGCAGAACAGACTTCTATTGTTTGCTGGTAAATAAAACTTTAATAAACAACTAACATTATATTGTAAGCATGTTTTTAAACAAAAGGTCAAGCAGTCAGAGAGTGTCAAGTGACACACTTCAGTCAGTGGTTGCATCCGGAATGTAATTTCCAGCCAGAACTAATTAGTAAAACCACAATGTAAGCTATTTGAACACCAAAAAAAATTTTCCAGCTAGCTAGCTCTCGATAAGCTAAATTCTCAGCAAGATTCTGTTTAATGTTAAAATTCCCAGCCAGCTCAACTTTAGTCTGCAGAGCGGATATTTTGCGGAGCGGATCCGACGGGTACTCCTGAGTTAAGCTTGAAGTGTTGTGAGACCGCGTATTAGGGAGTTCGGGGCGGCGGTTGCTGATCACGATTACCCAGGAACCAAACACAATGGTGCCCCAGTCAGCTCTCTGTATTTGCTCGAGAAAATAGAAAACAAAACTAATCGTTCCAATATATTTTGGGACTAAAACGTCCAAGTTTTGTTTCAGAATCATTTCTTTTCCGTCACTGGAGTCAGAGTTTGGATTCGGAAGACTCCGAAATAAACTTCGATCTAGCACGTTTGACAACTATGAACTCACTGCTTAGAGCTTTGAGAGCAATTTGCAAAATTTCAAGCGACGCCGGGGAAGACTTCTTTGCGGACGAACTGCTTGTATATTTGAAATGGAAAGCTAGATACGAAGTGGAGGAGCAGACAAACGAAAAGCAGGAAAGAAAACTCAAGGACTCCTTTCGATGGTAATTTCGTCCCCTAAACACAAGATTTCCACGCGTGTTTATAGCCCGCTTACATCTGTCCTCAGCGAGAATGTATTTTGTCAAGGTATGGTTGTTCTATTAAATATAGTGTGTGTTTTGCTTTCTGGGATGCTTCATGTTTAAAAGACCGACGTAAGTGTTGCAGTTTTCGAGACTTGATGACCTCCAAAACACTGGCTTCGATCGACTGGACCTGTAGTTTTGAAGCTGCGGGAAGCAAGGATTTCACATTGTCACACGTTTTAAGTCGTAACTCCAAACAACCAATGTAAATTTTTCTCAAAGTTTGCAGTGAAATTCGTCGGATAAGCGAAAAGGATGTGTTCCCTAAGCGGTCCGCATATAATGTTACGCGGTCATATTTTTGACACTATTGCACAGAATGTTTGTCGCACTGCTGATTTCCAAACCATCGAAAAACTCTGTGAGTCTAACAATTTTGTTATCGTGTAATTTTAAAGGATTAGTCTTCGACTGTTATCTAAATCGAAAGAGAAATAAGTGTTGGTTGGCGGCGTACAGTTGCGACCTAATTACATATCAGTTTATTGGTCGTAACGCTTCTTGAATGATTAGACAACTTTGCCGGCTATGTTATAAGAGCCAGTGCCCATAACTATGGACCAAACAACGGCACAAGTCGAAAAATCGATTTTGCTCATTTTTTGCCCATAGATTGGCCCTAGCTAGTAAACAAACGGACCATAGTTAGTTTCTGCTAATGCAGCTTTTTGGGGGAGAAATTTGCGAAAAACGATTTTGCCCGGATTGAGCTCAAAATCTACTTCCTGTTATGCTAAATTTTCTGAAAATTTAGTTGCTTTGCGCGTCGCACAGCAGCTACTTAAGAATCTTTCAATGGTCTTTACATTCAGCTCAGGTCTTCATGGTGTGACTGAGCGAAAAATAAAATAAATCGAGGTTTCGTCAGGAGTACCCGTCGGATCCGCTCCGCAAAATATCCGCTCTGCAGACTAAAGTTGAGCTGGCTGGGAATTTTAACATTAAACAGAATCTTGCTGAGAATTTAGCTTATCGAGAGCTAGCTAGCTGGAAAATTTTTTTTGGTGTTCAAATAGCTTACATTGTGGTTTTACTAATCAGTTCTGGCTGGAAATTACATTCCAGATGCGATCACTGACTGAAGTGTGTCACTTGACACTCTCTGACTGCTTGACCTTTTGTTTAAAAACATGCTTACAATATAATGTTAGTTGTTTATTAAAGTTTTATTTACCAGCAAACAATAGAAGTCTGTTCTGCTGTCATTTATAGTGTGAAATTAGATCGTTTTCTTTTCCCTTGACGCTCCTTTTTCCCACGTTCAGTTGCATGTTTCACCACTGTTGATCCGGTCGCGGAAAATCATCGTCTGTTCTGCTTTCATGTTCTACCTTGAGACAACTGGTTATCTGGTGATGACGTTTGTTGGTTCGTGTAGTCTTTTTACATTTTTGCCTGAGGCCCGGTGAGACTGCAGTAACCTCGTAATATTTTGTAACTAAAACATTGTTCCCGTATAATTTTGTGTCCAACGGTCGGTTTCAAGCGCGATCAGATTTTGCCGACCAGTTGTTTGAGGGTTTGGCAGCCAGAGAACTCGGAGGACTCCACTCATAAATTCAAAGGTTCAGGTAAGAACTACTTTGGAGTTGAACTAGCTGAATCAGCCTATATATTTAATATTCAGTGATAATTTTTAAGCAATGTGTGCAGGAAAAGCCGGCGCAGGTTTTCAAACTGTTTTCGTCACTGTATTGTATTTCAAACCCAACGGAAAGTGCAGCTTCAGTGAAGACAGTGAAAGCAAGAAAAGGCCTAATATCTCTCAGAACTTGGAAGGGTTTTCGAAATTGTCAGTGCATTCATCCACAGTGATCCTACTTCCAAGTGTAATTTCAATTCTGTAATTTTAACGACCAGTAAAATCCGATCCCGGTGCTGCAGTCGATGATGAGCGCTTTTTAACGCGTCGAACGTTAAAACATGAGCTATTGAAACACATTTGCCGCGTCTTGGACAAACTGATGAGATATTGAAATGATTATTTTTTCCCGGTGTAAGAAAGTATTGTTTCCATCGGTTTCTTTACTGAAGTGCGACCGTGTTCTTTATATAACTGAAGGCTGATTACCTATTGCTGCCTTTTGATATCGCCGAAAATTTGCCCTGAAAGAGCTGTTGACCAACACACCTGATTGATCTAGTTCAATGCTAATTGTACTGTACTTTGGGATTTAAAAAGGGAATACAAAGGCTTGCCATGTCAAAGGTGAGAAAAGACCAGAAGGCAATCATGTCATTCCAGATTTCGTTCTTTCGGTGTAGATAGCGCCAGGACAATAATGTGTAATTTAATTTCTTATGCGTTCCCATTTGTTAACGCGCGTGTTTTTCGCACATTCAGTTTCTGTTAGAGAACAAGTTATTTTGCATGCCTACGTTGTTACCGGAAATGGAGACATTTCACCTTATTGTCCTTCTTTTTATGATGGCACAGACAGTGATTTTGTGGTGGAACAATTATCGCGCGGTTCAGTTCATGTAGCTAAGGCAAAGCGCGAAACATGGCAAACGAAAAAATAGGGGAGGGGCGTGGCACCAGTTCACACCATTCACTGAATTCACGCTTCTGGGTTATAGTTTGATGACGAAATGAGCGGTAAAAAATTATTCCACAATTATTTTTCTTAAACAGTTAAATCCTTGCTTCTTTGACTTGCCCCAGGGAAAGTAATTTTCAGCAATGTAACATCAGTTAAAATCTAAGACATTTCATTGAATTCTCTCATGAATGAGCTATTTTTGTGAACATAGTTCTTGATCTAGATCTTACATTGAGGGGCCCGATAGTATCACCAATTTTGTATATTATTATGTGTCCGTGGCTGTATGCGTATTTGGATGCATGTGTGTGTGTGTGTGGACGTGGGGAGGACGCCGGTATAAGAGGGATTGTGCAGTATGTTACATTTTCTAAAATATATCATTTTTTAGGTGTAAAATTAATTCCGTGAACTTTAAGAAGCACAGCTAAAGATGCTGCAAACGTTACCCGATGTCATGGACTGGTACCCAAGAAAAGATGAGCAAATTTGTTGATGAAATCACGAGATTAAGTTTGTGAATCTTTTATGCTGATCGTCCAGTGTATATTTATGACATTACATTGATCTGATTGACACATTTTGTTAACGAGTTAACGAGGGTTGATGCTGTTAATAGCAATACTTTTACGGTGAACGGCCTTTAACATTCCAACAATGCCGGGGTCTTTGCTGCGAAACTTCGCACTTTACTGTGTGAAACTTTTACGGTGAACGGCCTGTAACATCCCAACAATGCCGGGGTCTTTGCTGCGAATGTTTGCACTTAACTGTGTGAAACTTTTACGGTGAACGGCCTATAACATCCCAACAATGCCGGGGTCTTTGCTGCGAAACTTTGCACTTTACTGTGTGAAACTTTTACGGTGAACGGCCTGTAACATCCCAACAATGCCGGGGTCTTTGCTGCGAAACTTTGCACTTAACTGTGTGAAACTTTTACGGTGAACGGCCTGTAACATCCCAACAATGCCGGGGTCTTTGCTGCGAAACTTTGCACTTTACTGTGTGAAACTTTTACGGTGAACGGCCTGTAACATTCCAACAATGCCGGGGTCTTTGCTGCGAAACTTTGCACTTAACTGTGTGAAACTTTTACGGTGAACGGCCTGTAACATCCCAACAATGCCGGGGTCTTTGCTGCGAAACTTTGCACTTTACTGTGTGAAACTTTTACGGTGAACGGCCTGTAACATCCCAACAATGCCGGGGTCTTTGCTGCGAATGTTTACACTTAACTGTGTGAAACTTTTACGGTGAACGGCCTGTAACATCCCAGCAATGCCGGGGTCTTTGCTGCGAAACTTTGCACTTTACTGTGTGAAACTTTTACGGTGAACGGCCTGTAACATCCCAACAATGCCGGGGTCTTTGCTGCGAAACTTTGCACTTTACTGTGTGAAACTTTTACGGTGAACGGCCTGTAACATCCCAACAATGCCGGGGTCTTTGTTGCGAATGTTTGCACTTAACTGTGTGAAACTTTTACGGTGAACGGCCTGTAACATCCCAACAATGCCGGGGTCTTTGCTGCGAAACTTTGCACTTTACTGTGTGAAACTTTTACGGTGAACGGCCTGTAACATCCCAACAATGCCGGGGTCTTTGCTGCGAAACTTTGCACTTAACTGTGTGAAACTTTTACGGTGAACGGCCTGTAACATCCCAACAATGCCGGGGTCTTTGCTGCGAATGTTTGCACTTAACTGTGTGAAACTTTTACGGTGAACGGCCTATAACATCCCAACAATGCCGGGGTCTTTGCTGCGAAACT
>NW_028301577.1:16277500-16400000 GCF_042242905.1 Orbicella faveolata | reverse complement strand
TCGTGTAAACGATTTTCTCTCGAATTCGGATATTTTTCCGCCTGTGATCTTTGAGTTTGCGGTGGAACGAAAATGGCGGATTACATGATCCAGTCGTAGTCGAGTCGTAGACACATTGATGGCCATTTGATGGCGGTCGCTGGGTGATTACCTCGTGCTGTTTCAGGTGTAGGTAATCACTTTTATAATGGGTAATGCCATACTCCTCAGAAACCCAATTTATACTTTACTGCGCAGATGACGACGATGGCACGATCGAAAACCTCGACGGTTCTAGATATTAAGAAAAGACCAGAATAAATACCTGGAGGGACCTGACATGATGGACAACAGTACCGTGGTCAGCGAGTTGAAAGAAAACTTCAGACTGTCTCAACCTACCCCTAGCCTTATTTTCGGAGGCATTTTGTTTCTCGTTGTCGAGGCAACAAACTGTTCGTTAACCATTCCATCATGAACGTTCCCGGAGTTATCGTCGTGTGTAAACGGTTAAGAATCCGAATATCCTTTCACTGTAAACCCCCGCTAATCCGAATACTCTAAAATTGATGAACTTTTACGAATCCAAAAAAACTCCTTTAGTGTAAACCTAGTCCTAGATCGACCACTGTAATGTTTATTTGTCTACCAGTGTTATGATCTGCAAATTTAAGTTAATTGATCAAACAACCAAAGTAGAAAAGATGGATTTTTTCCCAGTATGATCGAAACTTAAACGCAGTTTCTTCCTGGGCTAATTCAATTCAAGAAATTCCGGGTTTTCTAGCTGAGTTTGAGCATATTGTGTAGGTACAAATTTTCTACACAGCTAGAAGAGCGGAGATGCCATCACACAGTTAGTAGTTTATAGAAATTATGGTATTTCCACTTGCCTTTATTTGTCAGTCAATGATTCAATTGCCATAAACCATAGAGGATTGGTTAAGTGTATCTCTAAAACTGCCACTATATTGTAAGTTATCAGTGATTCAATAAAATAAATAAGTGTTAAAATCATTTCCCGGAGTACTGTAGAAACGTTCTTTATCAGGGATGTCGTGGGTGTTGCAATGCAAATGAAAAAACATACATACTTATACTAACTTAAACAAAAAAAGAAAACAAACAAACAAAAAAAACATTTTCCATTATTTTATCTACACTACGTTTCAAATATTGCTTTCATCGGATTGCTGGAAACGAATATTTTACTCGAGAGTGGCTATCCGCGTCACGCAATTGTTTACATTCCAGCGCCGGATTTTGGGCAAAATCTATGAGAAACACAGGCCAAGGCGGGCGACTTGAAATCATTTGCCCAGAGATGTTTTTTGATAGCCTAACAGGTGGGTGTATATTTAACCCGTAGAAAGTGTTTTTATGGTATTTAAAGTTATAGCCCATAGAAAAATATGGCGATGTTTTCATGCAATAATTCTCTTGCGACACACTGTAAAGTTTTGCGTGTCAGTTTGATCTCTTTTCGGGCTCAAAACTAGCTTTGATTTATTTTATTTTTCGCTCAGTCATACCACGAAGACCTGAACTGAATATAAATCCATTGAAAGATTCTCAAGTAGCTGTTCTGCGGAGCACGAAGCAATCAAATATTCGGAAAATTCAGCAAAACCGGAAGTAGATTTTGAGCCCAATCGGGTCGAAATCGTTTTTGGCGTATTTCTACCAAAGAAAGCTGTATTAGCAGAAACTAACTATGGTCCGTTTCTATTCTTACTAGGACCTATCTATGGACAAAATACAAGCGAAATCAATTTTTCGACTTGTGCCATTGATAGGCGATTTAGGTCCATTTTTATAGGCATTTACTCATAAATACTGCGGGATTGGAAGATATAGGATGTGGGTAGTACTTTTACAAATTGCTGGTTGGGTTTAAGCAAAACATTTTGAAAATAGCGTTTGAAAGTCTGCGGAGCAAATTCCAGTGAGAGTTCTTCAATGGTTCTCACAGACTCAAGTTCTCTTGTTTCGGTTCGACAAACTCAACTATGGTTTGCGTCTTTATTGTACTATTGACCGATCATCGTGTATAAAGGGGAGCCACTATGGGTCTGACCATCACCTTGTTGCGGCTTCTCTGAAGATCAAGCTGGCTGCAAGAAAGCCGTTCATAAGTACAAGAAGGACTTTTGATGTCATGAAATTGAGAAACCCTAACACAAAACAGGCCTTTAATATATAACTGAATGTATAAAGTCAAAAATGCTCTGTTGCTCATGGCAAACATAGTCTAACTTATTTAGGCCCTGTCATTTGGTCCAAACTCGACAAATCTATTCGATCTTCTGAATCATTGCACACTTTTAAAAAGCGCATCAAATTTTTTGATTCCACTAACCTGCTGAACAGTATGTATGCTAGTATGTATGTATGCTAGCGACCTCGAAACGTTAATAAAGTGCTTATCTTATCTTATCTTTTAAAATTGAACTGCAAAACCAGTTTGAACCCCTATTCCTTCAACCACAAGAAGAGGAAGAAGGAGAGGAAGAAGAAGAAGAAGAAGAAGAAGAAGAAGAACTAAGGAATGTAAACGGGAATGGAGGTGAGCAGGCCCAAGATGTTGATATCAATGTACAGTAGGAGAAAGCCAAGAAGATACTTGTTGACACATGCGGGAGTGTTCCGGGACGTATGAAAAGGACCCTGAAGGAGTGGCTGTCTGACGAGACATACGTACAGGACGGTTGAAGAAAGACGGAAGGCCAAACAGTACTGAATGACGCTCGAACGAGACAAGGGACGCGTGAGGCAAATAGATACTACAATGAGAAGAGTAGAAAAGTTAAGAAATCTTGCCAAAGAGAGAAAAGGAACTTAATTGAGAGCATTGCACGCGAAGCAGAAGACGCGGCTAAGAACAATGATCTGAGAACCCTATATATGACAACACGGAAAGTTAGCGGATAACATGCAATCAGAATCGCCCAATTAGAAGTGAAGATGGAAAATGGAAGACCAGCTTCAGCGATGGAGGAGGCATTTTGAATCCGTATTGAACAGACCAGTCCCGATCCAATTACTAGATCCCCGACCTGCAGACGCTCCCCTGAACATCAACATAGAACCTATTTCCAGAGGAGAAATTAGAACAGCCCTCACTCAACTGAAGAATGCCAAAGCTCCAGGGTTGGATAACATCCCTCCTGAAGAATTGAAGGAGGGAGGTCCTTGTACTGTGGCGGCACTGCATAGAATTTTAAATTTCGTATGGGAGAAAGAAGAGATTCCAGGAAACCGGAAGGGAGGTCTTCTAGTAAAGCAGGCAAAAAAGGCGACCTTTGTTTGTGTGGTGACTGGAGGGGAATAATGTTGCTCTCAATACCCAGCAAAGTCTTAACCCGGGTCACATTGAACCGAGTGAAGGGGGCTGTTGACGAAGTCCTGAGAGACGAGCAGGCGGGATTTAGAAAGGATCGTTCCTGCATCGATCAAATTGCCAAACTGAGGATTATTGTAGAACAAACAATCGAGTGGTCAGCCCCCCCCCCCCCTCCCTGTACTTTTTATTCGATTCTCTGGATAGGGAGGTTATGTGGAAGATTTTTTGCCATTACGATATACCTAATAAAATCATCAACATGCTTAAGGTTCAGTATCAGGGCTGTACTTGCAAAAGTGCTTCATGGAGGAACTATGACCGAGCCCATGAGGTCAAGACCCCGATGCCGTTGCTGTTCCTTGTGGTACTTGACTGGGTGTCGAAGAACGCATACTAGGGTAAACGTTTGGGACTCCAGTGGTCCATGAGCCAACGCCTAGAAGACTTGGACTATGCTGACGATCTTTGCTTACTAACACACCGACTGGCTGATATGAACGTGAAAGGAGAAAGACCACAAGAGACTGGTGGTCAGGTAGGGCTCAAAATCAACATCCAGAAAACAAAGGAGATGCGAATTGACGCGAGACAACAAGAATAATTGGAACTTCATGGGGAAGCTGTTGAAAGAGTGTCCGAGTTTACGTATTTGGAAAGTATCAGCAATGAAACTGGCAAAACTGACGAGGACGTAACAGCCAGGTTAAGGAAAGCGCAATCGACATTCTCGATGCTTATGCCTGTGTGGAAGGAAAAATGTATTAGATTGCAAACAAAGCTCAGGATTTTCAATACAAACGTGAAGTCTGCCCTTCTGTATGGTTCAGAAACCTGGATATCGACAAAACTACGGATCAATATTTTGCAGACACTTATCAACAAGTGTTTAAGGAAGATCCTGAATATCCGTTGGCCAATGGTCATTTCAAATAAGAACTATGCGAAAGGATACAACAAAGGCGTATAGAAGAATGCATTAAGAGATCTAGAAGAAAGTGGAAATGGATCGGCATACGCTACGGAAGCCTGAGAATAACATCACCCGTTCTGCCCTCGAGTGGAACTCCCTCAGGGGTTCAGAGGAAGAGGCCGCCCAAAGCAATCCTGGAGGCGAAGCATGCAAGGCGAGCTCGCCAAGAATAATATCACTTGCATAGAGGTAAAGAGATCTGCGAAAAACAGAGTCAGGTGGAGGTCCATGGTTGACGCTCTATGCTCCGCATTAGGAGCGAAGATGGCTTAATGTAATGTAATGACCGATCATGGCCAGTAAATTGTACAGTATTTCTTTCTTTAAATATGGGATATTGCTGCAACAGCCGACAGAACTTCTGGAAGGCGTTTCTGCGCACTTTTCGAATGTGTATTGCACCACCCTGAGGGAAATGAGAAGAAGTGAGATATTCAACTTCCTGGGTAGACGTCGCAACAGCCGCTTGACCCATTCTCCTCAAACTCGGTCGCGAAACAAAATGGCGGTGTTTTGGTGCTATTTCGTTGGGGCACAGAAAATCGAGGTTTTAATCGAATCCAAAATTTTTTGGCAGAAGTATTTCAAATAACAAGTAGATTCATTTTAGCGAAAAAAAATTGGAGTCTTCCTTCGCGCCTTCTTCCCAGTTAAATAGGTGTTCAATAGAGGACCGGGGAGGTTGGTTAATAGAATATACCTTTGGTTTTTCTCCTAAAAATACAATAAGACTAATTGCCATGGAGAAAATAACCCTGAACTTGCCTCAAATTTAAAGGACAAGACTGTTGAAACAGATTGGAACAATGGCGGAATAGATACAGTGGAAAATCTCGTAACTCGAAACCCTTGGGGGACGCAAAAAAGGTGTCGGTAACTGAAGTTGGTCGCTTATGACAATGATTCTCATAAGCAGCGATTTGAGGTGTAAAGGATACACACAGCGGCGTACCTATGGGAGCTTACCCAGTTAGCAATAAAAAAAATTTGGATGTAAAAAGAAAAAAAAAAGATGTACCATTATTTTGATATCCCTGTGCAATGCCGCAATAATGGCGATGACTTCTACACAGAACTGTATACTAAAGTATCAGGACTGGCCCGTTGGAATTTAGAGGAACAAATCATAATTGCAGCCAGCATAAACATTAACAGAGGCTCTGGATGGAGTTAACTGTCAACTGACAAATGGCCAAAATAATAATAATAATAATAATAATAATAATAACTGACAACTCACAAATAGCTGAAAAAATCAACTGACAACTGACATTTGTAGTCAGATTTACTAAAAACTGCATGAGAAAAAGCTTTAGACATTGTTATTCGTTTGAAATTTATTGAAAATGTGTATTGTTTTCGGTGGAAATATTATTACTGTAACCTACTGTAACTGTAATTGTAACTGCTCGATGTTAAAGTTGTGTAGATTGTTTATAGATCGAAACTATCAGTTCTCTATTAAGATAATTTTCTTTTAAGTCTGCTACTATTAATCATTTCCAATTTCATCCTCATACTATCTGTTACATATTCCTCAATTGAAGGCCACGCCCTTCAGGAGTCAGGGAAAATCGAAATTAATCAAGACCATCGGCGACTGACAAACAGCGTATACAAAACCCATATTTCTAATTGTAAATGGTCACAAATCTTGCACCGTACCACTTTTCTTTGATCTCTTGCTGTTTCTGTTTTATTGACATATTAATGTAAGCATTTCTCTTTTCTTAAAAGAAATTTTGCATCCCGATAAAAACGGGTGTCATATTACACCCCTAACTCTCCATAGCGGCCACTTTTCTACACTTACTTTCTTCCTCTGTTCTCGAGGTGGCCGTTTGATAGGGGTCCCACTGTATTGTTTTTAAAAGAGGTCAAATAGCAGAGGTTTAAGCCATGCAAGGCATTTAGTTAGTCATTAACATCCACTTAACTGACAAATGACAAATGGCCCAAAATTTAACTGACAACTAATAAATGAATAACATTTTAACTGAAAACTGACATTTGCACAACCACCCCTCATCAATACCCTCTTAACAGTCTCAGTGCAACAAAATGCAGTGATGCAGTTTACAAATGGTTATGAGTATCTTTCATAGTCAGGCCCAATTCCTTTCGGGTGTCGTCTTACAGGGGCTTAAAAACAAAGAAAACTTCTAAATAGTGAGACCTTAAATTATCTACGGCCGCTTACGGAAATGCGTGCTAACGGGAATGAGTAAATGCAGTGGTTGTATGGGAGTTCAAACGCGGGTTTTGTGAAGGCGGTCGCAAGTTCGACGCATGGTGTACGATCGATTCTAATAAAATTTAACTTTATTATCATACTGGGAGGCGCGGTGGCCTCATGTTTAGTGCGCTCGTCACCGGATCGAACGGGTGGGATTCGAGCACTGGCCAGGGACATTGTGTTGTGTTATTGCGCAAGACACTTTACTCTCACAGAGCCTCGCTCACCCGGGCATGGTATAAATGGGTACCGGCGAATTTAATGCTGGGGGTACCCTGCGATGGACTAGCGTCCCATCCAGGGGGAGGGGAGGGGGAGTAGAAATACTACTAGCCGCTTCATGCGACAGAAACCAGGATAAGCTCCTGCCTGGTGGGGCACTTGGCTCGTATGCAGACTTGCCTTTACCTTTATTATCATACTACAATATGTCTTTTTAATCTTACGATTAATGCTAGACATGGTTTACTTTGTCTATTGCAGAGACTTGTCGGGAAATAATATACGGAATTTGACAGAGAATGTTTTCTCCGGTTTGGTGAACTTGGACGTCCTTTTAGTATATCGATTAACTTTCTAAATAGTAATTGCTTCATTATAATTACATCGTTTCAGTTGTAATATAGTTTAGCGTTTTCCGAATTTTCCTCTCGAAAGGTTGGACAATTGCTCTGATAGGTAAACCCAAGGGTATTATGATTATTTTATTTAGAAAATGAAAGACTGTTTCAGTGTTCCTATCGGGTTGTAGCAACACGAGTGGGAGTGTACAAGAACGAGAAATTCTGTGGGAACACGAGCCGACACGCATGCACGGAGCTTAAAAATTTTGCCAAAGTTCTTACAGTGTGTTTAGTGCTGTTATTATTTTCGGACATAAAAACTGCATCTTAGTACGAGTTAACTCTAGTCAGATTGGATTTATCTTTAAGGCCGAAAAAAATGCATTAGTCAAAGTTTGACGTAGAATTCGAGGGAAGAAAATTTCTTTATTTTATCGTGTTTAGAGATATTATCTGACGCAAGTGGACCGAACTTGGTGATAGAGGGTGTTTTCAAAATTTTCCACATGGACAAAAGACGGTTTTGCATTTTCATTTTTCGTTACTGTATGTGACTGAAAGCTTAAGACATTTGAAGTTTTCGAAATCACTTTCAGTAATGTCGAATACATTCTAAGTGAGTGAAGTCGTGTCGATGCATAGTCGAGCCGTCTTCGCAGAAATCATGTCCTGGAAATTGTGAAGTTATCCTTACCGGAAGATAACATACCTTACACGGCAAGAAGCCTGAATATGCTCACCAGAAGAATCATCTTAAGTACACTTCTGCCGCTTGAAATAAGGGAGGGACGTCGAGTCGTCATAACCCGAAACAACTCGACGAAATTTGCTGTTCAAGAAGTCGACTTAACTAATGATACGTTTTAAGCGAAACACGTGTGCAAACAAAATAAAACGGCACATTATTGAACCAAAACAAAAGAAATGAAAAATAAAATGATGCAATGTATGTCTTGTTCTAAGAACGAAAGCGGTCTTAAGTATACTTTTAGGCAAGTCATACATTTTAAGCGATACCCTCATAGACACAAACAACACTAAGAAAGCGTGCAATGTATATCTCCTTCTACAAACCCGTGCAGACAAATAATGTATGTTTTAGGTAAAATACTCATGTAAACAAACGAAATTACAAACGCATACAAAGTAAAAAATAAATGAAATAATAATGATGATGATGATAATAATAATAATAATAATAATAATAATAATAATAATAATAAATAAAAATACGTGTAACACTACTGTATAGTGTAAACCAAGCCGAGAGAGAATTATGCTACATGAATGTATAGCTGGTGCATACGAAACGAACCTGCACCAGGCATGCCTCGTTCTATCATCGTGTGCAGATTAGAAAGTGACACGTCTTTTTTTATGGAAATACATATGCGTACGCAATCTCTAGCTCAACACAAGAAACCTTAACATGTAGGCATGTGTACTGATCTTGTTCCAAACGCCTGCAAAGCGGAATATAAACAGAGTGACGATCCAACCAGATCGTGATGACCGCCACGTCTTAGAATGTTGCGGAAATAGTAAAGACATGGGTTTAGATAATGAAAGCACCCAGAGGGAAAGCGAATTTTACTATTTGGAAGCAAATATTATGCAGGAAAACAAAAACATAATCGTCAACAAGCGTACCTTTGACTGGCTTGTTTTTTTTCTTTTACTCCTAAATATTTGAAGTTAAATTTGGAAGACCTAGATATTTTTTTTTCTACTCTGCGTTTTTTCGCGATTTCAAAATTATGTTGCTATTAATTTTAGCAGTTCAAATTTATTGACAACAGAACAACATGAAAAAAGTTATTTGCTGGTTTTGGACGGTCCACCTCGAGAGAAATTTTGCCGTAGGCAAGCCTTCCGTCGGCTTTCGGCCTCGGGCCGTACTCAAGACCGCGCTCAGGTAAAGATAATTTCGATATGGACCTCCCGCCGGCAAATAACATATATTTATTTTTTTCCAAGAGGGCACTGTAACGAATCCTGCAATCTGATTGATTTTTAACGCAGTCCGGAATTTCCTAGCCCTGACCATGGTATGCTATCAATACAAATGTGCCCGTAACCACACAAATAACGAAATCAAGACAGCCAAGCGGAAATATTTCACTATAAATCTTGGGTCCAGTAAATCAAATCCTAGGAAAAAAGTGGCATTTAATTAACGATTCGTTCTCACGACATCCAAACAAGGTAGGAATATTTCGGAAAATAAAATTGGGGTACAACCTATAACTGAAACTTCTGCAATAGCCGAAGAATTAAATCTACATTTCTCTAACATTGGTGAGAGACTAGGCTCAGAAATACCGTCGTTTAACGTGGAGCCCGAGTCCTATATCGAGTCAACTGAAACTACTTTTTCTATGAAAGCTTCGACAGTGAACATAGTTCACAAACTGTTACTTAAACTAAATGAAAGGAAAGTTGCGATCCCAGATAACATTCCAAGTAAATTTTCAAAAATGGCTGCCAGCATAGTCACACCACCGCTCACACAAATATTTACAAACTCGATTAACTTTGGTATTTTTCCAACTGAGTGGCAACTGTTGACAAGGGTGACCCCTATTTTCAAGAAGGGAAAAAGGGACGAGCCAATCAACTATCGGCCAATACCTATCGCAATAGTTATATACGCCCAGCTCTACGAGTATTTTACCGTTTACAACCTACTAACTCACTACCAATCTGGATTTCGATCTCTACATAGTACACTTACTGCATTGATTAAAGCCCCAAATAGCCTGTCGGTCAACATCGACAATAGTTTGGTTAATGGTGTTATCTTTATCGATCTCAAAACGGCTTTTGACACCATTGATCATAGCCTCCTCATACGGAAGCTTCTTAGATATGGTGTTGACACGAGTAGTCTCAAACGGTTTGAATCATATCTCTGCGACCGCAGCCAAAAATGCAGCATAAATGGCCGTTTGTCGGCTGTTGCCCCAGTTTCCTGTGGTGTTCCACAGGGTAGCAACCTTGGACCACTCCTAATCTTAGTATACATTAATGATCTGCCAAATCGCTGACGACACAAATATAACCTACGCTGCCAGTGCAATAGCTGACCTTGAAAATGTCGTTAACTCAGAGCTAAGAAAACTTATTTGCTGGCTTATAGTCAATAGGCTAAGCCTTAATGTTGCTAAGACTGAATTTATGGTAATTGAGTTAAATCAAGGAATACTGCCCTCTCGAATAACCAAATTAATATTGAGATCGACCGGCAAATCGATCGAAAAAGTTAAAGAAGCCAAATCATTTGGCTTGGTAATTGACGAACAACTTTCATGGACAAGGCATATAGACCAAAGGCGCCCTTAGACGTGTAAGACCATTCATCTCTGAAAGTGCCGCTCTCCAAGTTCTACCAAGCGTTGAATTTACCCCACTTTGGCTACTGTAGCTCTGTTTGGGATAAAGCTCAAAGTTACCTTAACGACGTTCGCGCGAAAATTTTCCAGTGGATAGATGTTTTTAAATTTTTTACTGCACTCAGATAATGAGATACTTGTGTTAGAAATGCAAAAACAAACAAACAAACAAACAAACAAAAATGGGAGTCACCGACTTTGTTTCAGAGATAAAGCATATGTAAAACTACCCTGATTTTGAAAAAATTGGCACACGTAATTTAGCATGGTCTTGAGGGATTTATAGTTAAAAATAGCAAAGGTGAGTCAACGGAGGTGAACGATCTTAGTCATATTTTTTAGAAGTGGATATGTTGCGTAAATAATTCCAAATGATGCCAGTGATGTTTTCACAAAACTTAACCCTTCAAGAGGCATTTGAAACCGCCGCACAGATAAACGAAGAGCTAAAAAGAACGAAATTCGACAATGCATTTTGCAAAAAGATTCAAATTTCTAACGATAGAGTTTCTTCATTTTCTCGCTAAATGTAGAAAATCGGCAGAGAACACTTAAGGCGATGTTGATGTTTAAACTGAAAAATTGGGGAGGGGGAAGGGTTGGGGGAGGGGTGCTTATTCCGGCGTACCTGCAAAACTTATTTAGTATCCGCAGTACACGTATAATCTAAGAAATTCTGAGCTCAAACTAGACCCGCCCAGGCCGCGCACAGACGACTGCAAGCGTGGCTTTGGCTATAGCGGGGCGCTATTATAACAATAGAGTTTATGTTCGCGGGCATAAATATGTTTTGGGCCCGACTCAGACTCATTTTAGCCCGAGTTGCTGGGCTAAAATGAGTCTGAGAAGGGCCCAAAACATATTGATCCTCAAGAAAATAAACTCTATTACTATTATTACCACTCTGGAGGGCATTGAGAAAATAAAAACTGAAAAACATGACAACAAAACAGTCTGGATAATCATGCGAACATTTACAAGTTGAATGACTTTTATTTTTTACTCAATGAAAATGCACAGTAGGTGGCTAGAAATTACGAAATCTTGCCATTTGAGTTTTCAAAAATTGTAGAAGACATGAAAGGAAAGTTCGACAAAGCTTATTTGTAAGTGTTGAAATTAATAGTACAATGCTTAACTAACATAACAAATAATGTCCGCGGACAAATATCCGAGCATATTTTCGCGCCAAATGGAGGCTATTGTGTATGTACTTTGGGGACAGATTTCTAAAATTAACACTAGGTCTTTGTAGATTCCCACGCCGTGTCGGATACGCTTCAGTGAACTACCATTTCATCTGTTACTGATGACGGACTATTCAGGTTAGCTTGTATGAAAAAAAAAAAAAAAAAAAAAAATAGCAAGATGCGAACTTATTTCCCTGTAGTGTCAATAGTAACTGACCTTTCTTAGGTTGAAGCACCAAACAAAATATATTCCTGATATATTCAGTTGTGTCTGTGAAAAATCCGACGAACTTTGACGGTTTTCGCTGGAAAGGGCGTGCAAAGCTATTTTTAGCACTTCTTTATCTGGAGCTTCCTTGTGGCTTTAATGCGGACTGTTACTTTAAAAGACTTGTTCGGTTTCTTTTAACATTTTCTTTACTTTTCCCAATTCGTCCTTTTTTCCAGTCCAGCCTTAAAGTTTTTTCAAATAAATCACAGATTTTACGTTTTAAAGTTGCCTTGCAGTAGTGTGACAGCTGTTTAAACTGTATAAGCTGCAGTACGTCCAAAAAGAACTCTTTGCAAAAGTTTAAGAATATGGCGTTCCGTCTCCGCCAAAATTCAATGTTCCATTTTACGTTCTACTTTTCGCATTTTATCCTACATTTGTTGTTTGACATCTGAGTTTGCACTTTCGTCATTCAACTTTCCTCGAGCAACATTCAGGTTTTTGCCTTGTACATTCAAGTTTTCGTGTTCGCGGTATTCAAGTTCACCTTCAAGTTCAGCGGGTTGTACATTTAAGTTTTCGCATTCAACATTGAGCATTTGCCATTCAAGTTTTTGCTTTGAACATTTGACTTAACGTATTTCACTTGCAAGTTTGCATTGCACATTCAACTTTTTAAATTGTACTTTCATCGCTAGTCATCCACCTATGGATATCGTGGGCTCAACTGACCCAGCCTACCCCCGCTAAGGTTACGATTGAAAGACTTCTTACAGGAGTCGGGTTGGGAGACCTTCTCCTCTCCCGACAGTATTCGTGGCACCTCTTGTCAAACATGGCGGATCACTAGTCGACTTCGATTTCTACACTGCCCGCGGCGGCGGTGGCGGCGGCAGCGCCCGCGGCTAGTTTGAGCGAGGTGAACATAGTTAACTTAAAGTTAGAAACGTGCTTAACATAGTCCTGAATGGCAGTGGCTTTTTTATTAAAGCCTTTTTAGCGAATAAATGTCAACTTGTTTACGACGCGACGGTATTAAGCTTAAACTAACCTTTAGGCTTAGCTATGCATGCAATTTTGGTGTGTTTCTTGTTGACCATTCAAGTACTTTGTTTCATCTTAATTGTTGAGGTTGATTATGTATTAAATGCATTTATTCAACAGATGTCAGATGACATACCTTACTTGCGTGATCAGTGCTATTGATAGATTGATAGGATCTCAAGATCCCTCAATAGATTTTCAACCAATAGTTTTCAAGCTTGATTTTTTGCAAAGAATAACTGTTAGCCTCGATGTAGATGACGTAGTAACAAAACTAGTTGGACTTGCTCACAGTATGTTGGTTGAGATGGATCAAAGAAACCATGTTGACTGTGCATATCAAGCTCCACTAAACAGTAGTGGTAAACGAGGGAGACCTTCCTATGAAATCACTGAGGAACAGCTCCTTTTTTTTACTTGAGCAAGGTTATATGTGTGATATAAGTAACATTCTTGGGGTGAGTGCCAGGACTGTTGAGAGGTGGATGTCAAAGTTTGGATTGAGTGTATCAGGTATAGCATTATATGTAGCTTTATTTTAATAAGAAAATGATGTGTAAACAATAGATATGAGAAATAATAACTACCAGAAGAAGCTAAGGGTATAAAAAGTAGTTGTCCCTGCAATATTCTTGCTGTATGCACAGGCTACGTGGAATGAATAAAACAAAATGGCAACATGACAATTCATAACAAACTGTCTCGAGGGTCCAATGTGGGATGGGTCAACCTCACCCAATTGAGGAAATCTTTCTATGATTCTATTATAGACAGAGCTCTTATCAATTCCAAAGGTGATACTTGCATCAACTAGGCCAGCATTTGCAAGTGCAGTTCTTTCTTTCACTGACATTGAAGTACGGTCTGCCTCATCCTTAGAAGCCAAACACACAAACTTCAGGGTACATGTTGCACCTCGTTTGGATTTTGAAAGAGATTTGGATGGACGTGGTCATTTTGCATGGCTACCATGACCAACCAGCCTTCTCAGCTCTGCAGCTACAGAAACAGAAAGATGACCAGCAGAATTTGACTGATGTTGCAACTGTCTGGTGCTGTCTAAAAAAAAAACCAAAAAGCAGATATCTGTAAAATTGGAATTACAAAAATGTAACCTCCAAGGGCTTTTAATTAAGTCACATCACTTTTCATAAACAGATGGAACAAATATGTTACATCTAATTTTTTTTATTTCAGTTAATATTAATATATTTTTTAAACCCGTTAAATTTAATTTCAACCTAGGTTATTTCCTATTCAGCTAGATAGTCCACGTGACCACGCAAGCAATCGTTGCCAAAGTCTCCCTATTTCTATTTCTCTATGAGTTTCTCTGAGAATGTCAATTATCAAGCTGTTTGGTCATATGCCACGTAAAAAGCTTAACTTTTCAGCGACTGTCTTAACGCAGGGCTTGAAAGGGAAAAATTTCGTAAATTTAGACTTCATTAAGGGAACGTTTTGCCGGGAACTGGGCACGTGCCCCACCGTTTGCCAGCTGTGTGTATTGAGTGGGATTTTCTGTCATTTTTCAGGTTTATTTTAACATATTACCCATCATCAAAGTCCTGCTCCAAAAAATAACAAAATTCACTGAGAAAAGATAATTAAAAGCAAAAGCGTACTAAACTTGACTATATTATTGTATGATCGAAGCACGCCGTGCAAAAAGTGTCATGGTGCGCCTGCTAGTCTGTACACGAGTTCTATTATAAAAACACTTTTATGTACTTACTTGAAAATCGAGGTTCTTCTAAAGAGGAAAGACGATCAGCCACTCTCAACAGAGTGGCTCTAACGTCACTCTAACTAGCCGCGGGCGCCGCCGTGGGCCGTGCAGAAATCGAAGTCGGCTGGTGATCCGCCATGTTTGACAAGAAGTGCCACGAATACTGTCGAGAGAGGAGAAGGTCTCTCGACCCGACTCCTATGGGAAGTCTTTCGATCGTAACCTTAGTGGGGGTGGGTTGGGTCAGTTGAGCCCACGATGTCCATAGGTGGATGACCAGCGGATGAAAGTACAATTTAAAAAGTTGAATGTGCAATGCAAACTTGCAAGTGAAATACGTTAAGTCAAATGTTCAAAGCAAAAACTTGAATGGCAAATGCTCAATATTGAATGCGAAAACTTGAATGTACAACCCGCTGAACTTGAAGGTGAACTTGAATACCGCGAATAGGAAAAGGTGAATGTACAAGGCAAAAACTTGAATGTTGCGCGAGGAAAGTTGAATGACGAAAGTGCAAACTCAGATGTCAAACAACAAATGTAGGATAAAATGCGAAAAGTAGAACGTAAAATGGAACATTGAAGTTTGGCGGGGATGGAACCCCATATAAGAACGTTTCCTCCTTGTGTTCAAGTTGTGTTTCCGCTATTGTAATGGCATGAAATCTGTTCCAAAACAAAAGCTGTAAAACGCTCTTACCTTCCATTTTCAAAGGTCTTATTATCCTGCCGATCGGAAGATGAACCGGCGCTTTCACTAGACAAGCAAAAAAGGAAATGGTTAGCAAAGATTTCGAGAAATAAAGATAAGGTCGAAGTTTAATCGACTAGATTAAATCCATCAACTCACGTTTTTGAAACAAAGATAGATTCAGTCAGAATTGTCGCTGTCGGGCGACTCCATGGCTCTTGTGCAGTCCACTTGTGACAGAGACACCTTTGCACACGTGTTGTGCACAGTCTTTTACTGCGAACGCTCTGTGTGCCCAGCAAACTTGTCAATAAGGGTACAGTGGGTAGCCGATCTGTGACCGTAGAAGTGTTTCACTTATTTTGAAGCCCTTCGATGTGGTAAAAGACGGAGTCTGAATAAAACTACTGTTCCTTGATCAAAGTCTTTTCGTGTGTGTATGTGTGTTTTTTTTTTTCCTAACCGAAGTAAAAAATGTTTCGATCTATGAATTCTCCAGGCCAGGAGTCTAGGCCTAATTTTACAACTCAGAATGTAAAAAAACATCGTAAACTTATTTCCCCTCGTCTTTATATTATCATGCACATTTTGTCACCTGCATTTTTCCATCCGCATTTTTCCATCCGCCATCCGCCATCCGCCATCCGCGGCCATCCGGTCCTCACTTTACATAGACCCCTTTATGTAGAATGTCAAGCTTTGTTCGTTTTTATGCTTTGTAGTGGCGGAAATTTGCTTTGCATCAACCCGGGCTTGGTGAAGACTTGTTATAGTAGGCGCCCTTACGCAATGTGCTGTGTAAATCTGGGAAAGTCCAGCCTTTTGGAAATCTTGGGCATAAGATGGGCGATCGAATTCTTTCCCAAGGGCTCGTTCTTGTACCAACACTCTGCCGCCTTGGAGAACTTTGTCAACGGACTCTGAAACAGGGCTTCACAATCAGTGTGAAGTTTATTCAACATCAATTTCAGCGATGACATGGGATCCATCGACGAACCGGGTAACCCATAAATTCTCAAATCAGTTTAATCTTGATCTTTCTGCTTACAACCACCTTGATTGTTCTTGGTTTGTTCTGTATGTTTTATAGTGATATACTCTTTGTCTTGATCGTCGTGCTTGAACTCGAGGGAGTTCTTAGAAAGTTCGCGCCAACCTTCCCTTCCTCTCCGCCGCAACTAATAACAAAGGTTGAACCACACAAATTCTTGGAGCTTGTCTGGACAATCATTTCAAAAACTACGAGTTCAATTTCGCCATTCTCTCCAGGTTCAATTGGATTCTTGTGTTGTGGTTTAGGGTTCCCGCGCTTGTAATATGATTTACAAACGAATTCAAACATCTTGTTCGCTTGTGTGAACTCGACATCTTTCAAGATGTTTATATCGACCTTGAAATAGGTTGTCCCGTAATTGTACGGTGAATAGCAGCTCGTATACCAGTCATGGCACTTGGCGTGGAGTAACCCGAAAACACTGACCCCCGGTCCGTGGACCTCCACTATGGACCGGGTCCGTGGACTACCCATGGACCGGTCCACAGACTAACCCTACGGACCCCCTGTACGGAACCCCCCAAAAATAGAGTAAAAATAAGAAATAAATATTTCACTGATACGTTGCCTAATGGATTACTCATATGGGCGAAATTTCGCGTGTTACACTGTGCAAATGTAATTAACTCGCCCCCTCCCCCACCCCCCCCCCCCCCTCGAAAAAAAAAAGCCTAAAACCTGTTTTCAGTGTAAGGAGATGCCAATGACAAAAGGAAGGAAAGTTCTTAACTTTCATTCGTTGCTCAATCCGGCTATGGGAAGTGTGTTTTAGGTTGTTGGGGCTTGTTTGTATCTGCAATTCCGCTGAGCAAATTATAAAGCCTGGAACGAGTTCACAAATCCACGCGAGAATGGGCTGAACAAACAACCCGTGAGTGAAATATTTGTTTCTTATTTTTATTCTATTTTCGGGGTGTTCCGTAGAGGGGGTCCGTACGGGTAGTCCGTGGTCCGGTCGGTAGGGTGGTCCGCGGACCCGGTCCGTAGTGGGAGTCCGCGGACCGGGGGTCAGTAGTTTTGGGTTAGCCCTTGGTGTGAGATCTGTTTTCTTGTTTCTTTTCACCTGGGCAAAACATTTTCGCAGAATTCCGTTTAGTTCAGCAGGGCTCACGGTGTGAAGATCACAGCTTATTTTTACCTTCTCTAGTCACTGAGTAAACTTCTTTAAACCCCAAGAGGTCTGTCTTTTGGTGTTTACTGGCACGGAATCAGCCTCCAACTTTTTTAGATCTTCTTCATCTAGTGGAGAAGATTGAGAATGTAGATTTTCTTCGTTGTTTACTGTGTTTTCAGCCATGATTTGGGTTTGAAAATGGCGCCATCATTTCTTTCACCAACGCTACAGGAAAACGGCGCGAACATTGTAATGGCTTCTCGGTTTTGATTGCCTACTTATATCGTACGACTGTTGGATTCTCACTTTTCATTGGTTTATTTCAGCGGGCGGGCTAAAATACATTTTAGCCCGCAAAATGCGCCACAATGCCCGACAAAGTGATAATAATATGGAATAGCCTACTCGCTTATTTATGGAAATCAGACTCTTTTGGACGCTTCAAAAGGCAGAAGAAAAGTTAAGGCGATGTTGATGTTTAAACTGAACAATTGGGGGGCTTACTCCGGCGTACCTGCAAAACGTATTTAGCATCCGCAGTACACCGTATAATCTAAGAGATTCTGAGCTCAAACTAGACCTGCCCAAGCCGAAAACAAACTACTACAAGCGTGGCTTTGGTTATAGTGGGGAGCTATTATGGAATAGCCTACCCGCTTATTTACGGAAATCCGACTCTAGGACGCTTCAAAGGGGAAATTGACCAGCTTTATAACAACTGTAAGTCAGGCTCCCACACGGCGATCTTGTAAAACAATGTACTTTTAATTGAACTCCCTTTTTGCACAATTATAATAATTTACTGAAGATTTTACCGTGTTGAAATAAATAAAGTATGTAAGTATATAAGGCATTCAACGGCGAGAAAAGAGGGGTGAAATTTGTCGTGTTGATTAATTTTAGTGAGTGAAATAGGGACAATCGCCTACCTTTTCCCTTTTCATACTTCCATCGACTATTAATCTACACAAGTTTATCTCTATTCACTTTAAAATGACAGGGAAAGTCACTATGAGTAAATTCAAACCAATGTTTTAAGGTTGTGAGTTTGTTTGGTTGTGCGCTGTAATTGGGCGTAATCTTGTGTTTCTCACGGCGTACAATTTTAAATTACAAAAACTAAGACAATTTCAGTCGAGTTTACCTCTTTGATCGTTGGTTGGTTAGAGGTGAACTAAAAGCAATAAATGTTAATTTGTAAGATATGTATCTGGTCTTTAACGCATGCTTTTGTGTCTAGTATGTAAGTTAGTCGTTGCGAAGATTTTTTAGGAATGGTTTGTAGACTGCACGTAAGCCGATTAAAGGACAGAGTGGCTAAAACAAACCCACTTACAGTGTACGCCAATTTACCACAGGAGAGAGATGAACAAATTGTTACTTGCTGGCATAGGGTCGTCTGTATAGTGAAAAACTGGGTCCTCGAGCTTGAACTTGCTAACCCCGCCCCGCTGCCAAGAGACAAAATTAAGCTTAAAAGTGAACATGTTAGTTCGTTGGTTACTCATACCCACTGTTTAGTTCAAAGTCTGGCCTCCCATTAATTATTTTTCTGTCCAAAAGATATCTATTTTGTCGTGACTTCGTCTATATCCCAAGAAAAAGTGCTAGCCGCAGGGGATTTGAAAAAGCTCGAACGCATGCAGATGGTCCTGGGAAAGACAAAAATGTTCTATGCACACTTCGCAGCCCCCTCGAACGCTGAAGAAAAATAACTAGCAGACAAAAACGAAACGCCTGTAGACGGACTAACAGTTATTTATTTATTTATTTATTTATTCATTTATTTTATTCCTGTAAGTATATCGATTAATATTTTAAATATTAATTGCTAAATTCCAAGTTCCTCGTTCAACTTGAAATATAACTCTCCTTTTTCATAATCATACTGTAGCCAGGAGTCACTTTGACAGTCTTAGTGCAAAAAAATGGAGGACCATAGCTTACGAATGTTTATGAGTATCTTTCATAGTCAGGCCCAATTCCTTTCGAGAGCTTAAAACCAAATGCGAACTCTAAATCACAAGACCTCAAAGTGTACGCGGTTGCTTCCGAGAACGAGTAAGCACTGAGTTTATACGGCAGCTCAAACGGGTTTTGTGAAGGCTGTCGTAAGTTGACCTGTCGGCTTACGAAAGTGTCCGTTCAGGGAAGTTCCATTGTATTTGGTTAGACGTAAGATGTACAGGATCAATTCTGATGAAAGTAAACTTTGCTATCATATTACAAAGTGCATCCATAATCTCACCACTATTGCTAGATATATATTTTTTACTTGTTTATTTATCTATAGCAGATACTTATCGCGAAATAATATTTGGAATTTGACAGAAAATGTTTTCTTCCGTTAGAGCAAGGCTTCGCATATCAACGTCATTTTCCTCAATGTTACTCTGATCTAAGCAAAATTTAATAGAATCAGGAAAAACAAGGAAACGTCCACCCCAACCCACCAACCCCGTCTCTTTCCCCACAATTGGTCAGGAAGGTGGCTGTTGGAGCAATGTCGATGAAATCCTCTTTTGATTTTTCTATTACGAAGTCACGTAGAGATTATTTGTCATAGAAAATATGAAATGTGGTTATTGGTAAATCGGTTTTCTTATAACGAAAGGAAAAGAACCTCGCTCTGATGCAACAGAAGAGGGCTGATGTAGCAAAAACTGTCGGCATAAGCTGCTTGTTTTAGGCCGTCTAGGGTCAACAACCATCTGACAGTTTTAGTCACTATTATTTGTAAATACTCATGGTACTTTCTGGTACGCTTTGGTAGCATATCAGGTGAGTTTGGTCGATTGGCGATTGAAACCTACCAAGCCTGCTATGCTGACGAAGCTTTACAAACAAGGCATGATTCGGTATTTACTCTTCCCAAATTCGGCCAAGTGACCATGATAACGCAGCCATATCAAGTCAGTGACTTGATATCACACCGTGTCAGGAGAGTAGGCACGGTTTCTGATTTGCTGATTGCTAATTTGGGTGCGGTAGATCATCAAATCGAAGACAGGCGAAAAAAGAGCGCTCTGAGTTTATTCAATAGAAGTACGGCGTTTATTGCGCCTTTTATTTTAAGATGTTTTTTTTTTTAGAAGAATTACCACCCTGTTGTTGTGTGTTATTTATTTATTTATTTATTTATTTATTTATTTATTCATTTATTTTATTTTTTTGCTTGAATGACAGGAAAAGCTTTCTTGCAATCATTATGATGGACTCACTCCAAAGTCTGGCTTCCTATGAAATTAATTGTAAATTGGCCTCAGGTTTTAGTAAAGCTTTGCATATCCACGTCATGTTCTTAGTGTTATTCTAATCTAAACAAAACCTTTCAACATGGCGATAGACAAGCAAACGCCACTCCACCCCACTTAAAGACATGAAAAGTATTTTCCATCCAGAAATTAGCCCTGAACCAAGAGAAGATCAAAGTACAAGGTACTTACCTTGCTCTTGCTCCAGAGGACAAGACGGTTGAAACTTTAATGATGTAATACCTTTAAGAAATAATTAAATAAAAGTTAACTTTATTATTTAGTCGTTACAATATTATTTTACACTGTGTACTCTTAAACTCGATATTGATGTTACGTTTTTTTTTTTTAAACAACTTTTTTTTGTCTATCGCATATACCTACAGGGAAATAATATTGAGAATTTACCAGAAAATGTGTTCTCCGATTTAAGGAGATTGTGGAGTCTGAAAGTATATCAATCTTTGTTTTAAATTCCAATTGCTAAATTCCATTTACATCATCAAAACACCAACCCTCGACTTCCTTTTTTTTTTTTTTTTACACATTTTCCTCTGGGAAGAGTGAGGCTTTGGTGAGCTTGCAATGCCTGTACAGTATATTGAACAACATTTTAAATACTGATAGGCCAACAATATCCTTAAATCTTTAAATTCTTAAATTCTTATCCTTAAATTGTTTGGCTCCAACCTCGATCTGATTTATTATTTCTTACTCCTGTCACCCCTGTTAAAGGTAATAACTAAGGTACAATCAACATCGATTAAAAAAAATTGTTAACAAAAAGTACAAATAAACAAACTGTCGTCAGCGTGCAACTCACGGGCATATGGATCGAGCGTATTAGCCAATCAGAACGCGCGCTTCGCAAAGGCTATGTTATAAAGATCAGTAACAGCAAATACAGATTTGCAAAAGTTGGAATCAATGACTAATCGATGCAATCAATTACTAATCGATGACTGAAAATTTAGTGGCCTATCGATTACTCATCGATTTCTCATTGCTCATTGGCAATAATCAATAACTAATCAACTGATTACCCATCGAGTATAATTACCTATCGATTACTCATTGATATCATTGATGTCATCGATTAGATAACCCTGGAAACCTATGCAATTATCTTTCGAGAATCAAGAACATCAGCGTTTTACGACGCATTATCACAAGTCAAGCTTTGACATAGTCAAGATACACTCAGTACACGCTATAAAAAGATGCAACCAGCGCGACATCTCATCTCATCCTTTCATATTCTGCAGACCGGACGTTTGCCTGCTAAGTGGCTCGAGCAAAAATAAAAACAAACAAGTTGAAAACCGGCAGCAGTAGCACTAGGGCAATGAGAGTAAACTAATTCATCTAATAACTACTGTTCCCTGACCATTTCCAAACACCCTCCAATAACTCGTCAGTTCGCACTTCTTTTTATGCTTCTTTGTGGAGTCATCTACAACCTTAGCCCACTAAGTTTTGTTCTTCACAACATAACCTCCGATAACTCGAGCTGACCACAAGGCTAGACGACTCGACTCCCATTGGGTATAATGGACAACACTCGCCATTTTGACTAGAGGAAAGTCAGTCCCTCTTGCACTTTTTCCTAGCATTTTCCATCTTGATAGTTTTGGTGTTCATAGATCCACTTGGCTGAGCCCTGCTAATTTGTCATGAAATCATGCAAGGACGCATAAAATTGTGGCCTGAGTTTGTTGAATAGAAGTATAAGTACAGCTTTTAGTGCGCGCTTCCTTACAGAGTATATTTGAAAAGGAATTACCATGGTGTTCTTTTTTGTTGTTGCTTATTTATTTTATGGTTTTAAGCTCAGCAAAAGCGAATTTTCTTTAAAGTCTGGCCTCCCATTAATTGTTAGTCTGTCCACAAACTCTCTATTTTGTCTTGAGTTCGTCTAGATCCCAAGCAAAAGTATTAACCGCTCTGGATTTGAAAAGGCTCGAACACTGGGTAGTAGTAGCCAAAAAATAAACGTCTGTTGACAGAAAAATTAATTGTAAATCAGCTGCAGGCTATAAGCCTTTGCATATCAATGTTATTTTCCCCGATGTTACTCTGATCTAAACAAAATGAACTAAAATCAGGCCAGCGTAATATAATTAACAAGCAAACTCCCATCACACCCCAGCCCCCCTTCCCCCAAAACTGGTCAAGTGGATGGTGGTTGGAGGATGGTTAGGACATTAGATACGGCTTCTGATTGGCAGATTGCTATTCTGGGTGCAGTAGATCATCAAATCGAAGACAGAAGAGTAAAACACGGCCTGAATCTATTAAATATAATAAAACTATGGCGATTATTTGCGCACTTTCTTTCAGGGACAGAAATTATTAGGCTTTTGCTCTTTGTTTATTTTACCGTTTTAAGGTGATTCCTCAGAAATAAAAATTGTCAAACGATTTTTTTGAGACTTTCTCTGAATATTCCCTACCCAGAACTCTTTCAAGAAATACATGTACAATTATAAAGAAGGTCACTAATCTTTCAAAAGATATATGATGGGCCAATCTTACCCCTTTTATGCCGAATCACGTGTGTTATTTCATCGGTTCAGGTTACATTTTACGGTCGATAGAAGCGAAGTTTTTAAAAATAATAATTTGCATCCTAGAGTAACCGTTTTGTGCACTCTTTTAGCTATGTCTTTCTTCCTTCCGAACATATTTTTTTAACCTTTTAGTTATAGAGAATAAATTGTATACCAAACGTCGGTAATAAAAAAAAATATATAGCTTACGTGCTCGTTTAAGGGAAAACTAAATTGAAGGACATCTCTTCATGCTGTGTATGTACACGCGCTCGTGAAGTGCGCGCAAATGACAGGAAAATCCTGCGCACTAGACCCTTGCCTGCGTCTTTTTTATCACAGATGTTCCACTTGCAAAAGTGAATCTCTAGTGAGCCTGTTATGCTTGTAAAGTGAATCGATCAACGTTTAAAATGTAAAAGGGCCAATTGTGATATCTTAAAATTCTAACTTAGCTCTTAGGTTTAGGGGAATAAAACAAAACAAATTGTCTACTCATCCTTCAACTTCGACTTGATTTCTATTTTTTTCTCCTAAGCCGAGTTTGAATTTTAATATATTGATAAACCAATTGTGTTTTTTAACCAATTGAACATACATTTTCACTTTGTTATTTTGTTTTCTTGGCGCACCTATAAACTAGCTGATGCGTAATGTAGACTCGGCTGCTAATCAAGTCAATGCGACGCACCATTATCATAGCTAAGTGTGTTGTCCGAGTAAAATAAACTGTCTATGTTTATGTGTAATATACAGAGTACACTGGACAAAACGTTTTACAAGAAAAAAATAAAACAAGCAAAGTGACGCAAATATTTTTTTGATTTCAAGTTAAACTTTATTTTAATATTATAATACTTTAATAATTTAATAATTTAATAATGTAAAAATTCTACACTTTTTCAGTTGTAAAACGTCGAGCCACAACAATTTTGTTCAGCGTACTATCGAAATTGCAACATTGCCTAATTCTACTTAAATCGGTTTAACACCAAACCCTGATTTTTTTTTTTTAATTAGAAAAGGAACACGAAGCATTTGCCATAACAGGCCAAACTGAGGGTGGGAAATTAAATTTGTTTTTACTGTTATTATTATTTATTTATTTGTTCGTTTTGTTTTCTTTTGCTTGTTTGCTTGTTTGTTTTTTTCGAAAAATAAGCCAGTTTGTGTGCTATGACTATCATGAGGAAGAAGACTTTTGAAAGAGTACAACACGGCTCAGTTATTTTAAAATATGAGTTTGAGATTTCTATCGCTCAAGGGCACAGTCTGAGTCAACTATATCACGCATAGAGATCTAGAGAGAATAATCTAATTGTTTTAACATATTGTTCAAAATGTAATCTGAATCCTCTTTACACACACGTGGAGACGCAAAGAAGCGGCTGCCATTTTGTTGACAGACGCACAGTTTTTAGCTTGCAGTACAGGTGGATTAGCGGGCTCTAGCGCGATACACGAGCGCGCGCGAAGCGCGAGAACGAGCACGAGGCGCGAGGCCAGAAAAATCCGCCTGTAGTCAAACCATTGTGTATGCTCTACCGCCACCTTGAAATGATTGGCATGAAAAAATGAGAGAGAACAAAGCAATTCAATTTACTGGCGCGAAAAAATGTCTCAAATAACCAATTTACAAATGTATACATGACGCAAAACAGTCAACAGACGTGAACATCTAAATTTAGCTAAATTTAAATCATGTGCCAAAACGAACAAAGGAGGTATAAACCTAAACATCGAGCTCAAGAGACGAAAAGCTCGAACAAATTCAGGATGGAAGGAACATAACTTTGACGACACAGAACGGCACGTTCTGGCGACGCCCGACAAAGCTAAATATGATCCGTGGTGAAAAGCCATATAGCTTAACACAGTTTTAATCTAACAACCGGGCACGGCATCACAATATAAAATGCAAGTAGTCAACAGTGATGCTCACAGACTTTGTCCCTCCAGAGCGAATAATTAAAGAGATACATTTCTGCAATAAACATACATTTTTGCAATAGAAATAAGGCAAGACAAACCACACTACGTGGCACATGGCAAATTACAGAGCTGTCAAACTCTGTAAAGCCATAGATAACAGCTAAAACTATATGCAAAGCTCTGATCTCTAACAATCTATCGGCTCCACTCTACTTTAAAAAAAAAAAATCATCCTGACACAAGATACGGCAAATATAGAAATGTCACGAGCCGTAGGAGTCCGTGTACGCCTGTCACCCGAGTTAAACACATTTTGTTTGTTCTCGCGTCTGACGTCACGTGGCTTAAAGCAACCAATCAACAAAAACCGTTGGACGAGGATAAACAATGGTGTGATTACAGGCGAATTTTTCTCGCCTCGCGCTTCGCGCGCGTTCGCGTATCGCGCTAGAGCCCGTTGATCCGCCTGTAGAGCAGACTTCAAACTTTTAGGCTCGCAATGCTCACTATCTACAACAGAATAGATAACGACTAGCGTAACCAGCTAGAGAACGGCATTTATGATAGACGTTTGTAGAACTATGCGAAAACTAGATAGAAACACTGAGAAAATGCTTTGATAATTCTTTTACTAAACTCTGCGGAAAAAAAAACAAAACAAAAAAAAAAACAGGTTCACTTGCACCCCTACCTAGGATTTTCGTGTCTTTATGCACAGCTACTTTGACAATGTTATGACGCAATTTATCATCAAATCGAGGACAGACGCATACAAAGTTGGCCTCAGTTATTTAAGTAGAAGTTGGCTTTTAGCGTGCTTTCTTACAGGCTAGGCTATAATGAGGAGTTTTGCTGGATCCGGGAGAAAAACAGAATAGTTTTCAACACCAAGACCATCTATAATCCCAAGCCAATTGTCTAAGGCCCAGTTCAGACGCCGAACTTTTCATGAGCCGAACTTAATTTGAATTTGGACCGACCCAAATTATCAAAAGTACACCTGTTGATTCAGACGTCGAACTTAATTCGCCGAACTTTATTGAGTTTAAACCAAAACACATCGAAATGTCGGCGATTTTCAGGCAAAGTAAAAACTGCTTGTAAAATACGTTATAATAATTTATACATTAGGTTCGGCTCATGAAAAGTTCGACATCTGAATCAAAGCCGTTCCAAAGCCGAAATTCCCGGCTGAGCTAGGCGGGAAGAACGGCTGGGCCGTTCCAAATTCAAATAGCCGTTCTTAACTGATTCAGACGCCGAACTTTTCATGTACTTAATTCAATGTATTTGGTTCGGCTCATGAAAAGTTCGGCGTCTGAACTGGGCCTAAGAGTATATTTCATGTCTATTTCTGAATTGATATTAATTATTCACTGCCTTTCGAATTCTTTTACAAATATTTGTTATTTCTTGATTACTCCTCTTCAATGTAAGATTTTCAACAGCGAGTTTTCGCTAAGCACGGCTAAGACAATTTGGACTTCAAGGACTTATGACATCCGGCCATAGCATTCGTGATCAGCCTGAGCTAGCATGGAAATCTAGAGGCAGCAGTTTGACTCATCAAGTCTCTTGGTTTCTTGGGCAAATTTGTTTGAATAATTAATGCCTGAGTGACTTGCCTGTGTGCAGGAATAGCACTGATACTACCATATGTATTGCCAGGCTTGATGGCGCTGTATTACTTTCAACTGAGAATGCCTTCGTGGCCTGACTGCCTGGCAAATATGTTGGACTGATAATGACTGGTAGTCTTATCTTCGTAACGAAATTTTGTAGCGATACATACTGCCATCGAGGCACGCCAGTGTGAGGAATTTTTAAGTACCACGGTACGCTCTTCTTATACTTTTAATGCGGCTTTCTTTTGTGGTAAATTTGTCCTGATAATGTCTGTGGCGGCCGATCTTCAGCTAGGTGCTTTTCTTGCAACAAGTTTGGGCACTACCAAAGCTTTTGCCTTTATTGGCAATCCAGGAGCCCGGGAAAAAAAGAAAGATAGAGGCTTAGCAGCCTTAACTGCAGGGTTGCAGCAGCAACCTAAAGATGTGAAGTGGGGAAATGGAACGTACCAGGACGGTCGAACGATCAATGGGCCCTCTTTGTGCATCAATAAGTAGTCATGGTGGGTTTAATTTTCGTCTTTAGTCCCTATTTTAGTTTTATATTTCCCGGGATTTACTAAGGAATTAGAATTTCAGTTGTTCTTGATCGGGCTGAGTGACTCCTTCTGGTATAAATCATATCCCGGTAGCCACCACAAGTCCTGTGCTCACTTGTATTTGAGTTGACCTTCCCGGTCGAAAAGCTTAGTACTAACAGACTTAATTCGTCTTGTTGTCATTTAGTTAGACTATAGGTAAAGTCACTATAGCTATATTCGAATCTCTTTACTATTCATACCGAAAGGTAAGGTAGTGCCTACCTGATTAAGACCGAAAAAATATGGCACGCTAGGAAATGACACCGTTAAGTGTACGAAAGTATATTGGATGTGGAATTCTTTTTTCTGGGTTATTTGCGCCCGAAATACGATCCAAAGGAAGAAGTGTCTTTTCTTTTCTGGCTTGTTTTCGTTTCGTCGCGTGGGTTACTTTAGAACTTTCTCCTGCGTCGTTGTCAGTAGTTGTCCAGAAAGTCAACCTCGTCGTATCGCATATCCCGTGGTCCCCTTTCTCGTCAGGTTGTCCCTATATACCTCTTTAACTTCCTTTTTACTTCTATTCCTACAAGTCAGCTTTGTTTTTGTCGCCAGTCAGGTTTCCAGCTACTGCCGTCGTATCGAGCCGTTCAACCCACATATTCATCATCTTGTGGTCGTTTCTAAGTGAACTGACCTGCTGTGCTCGGTTTAACTCTTTTTTTTTTTAGAGTTCGAAACACTGTCTCGCCTTTGCTCAAACTTCCAACAAAATTGTTCGCTGACGGTCTTGCTTTGTTTCCGGCGGGATTATTTTTCATGCATTTTTAGCCCTCCTTCTTCATTTTAGCGTGTTAATGTGCTGTAAACCACCTCGAAATTTAATTAGAGCATTTGTTTTTGCCTTGTTATTTCAAACATATAAGCAACGCTTTTGGAACTTTTGGAAACATTGGCACCATTTGGACAACTTTAATAAATAAAATGAGCACTTTTAGAGTTGTTTTGGACAACCTTTGAGAAATCATGGGACAACCTGTGGCTGAGCCAAGTCACAGGACCTTCAACACTGAGCGTCAGACCCAGACGACTAATGAAACTGCCATATTATAAATCTTAGACATATTAATGGTCTAAGTAGTAAAACCGACGAATTAAACTAAACTGTAGAAAGCCCATGGTTCTACACGTTTTTAGAGGAATTCGTCTCTCTTTTTTGCTTGTTTAGCTGTAGATATATTTGGGTTGGCTTATCTACCGAAACGTTTTATACAACGGATTTAAGAAGAATCATAATGTCCAACGTCCTTTATCAGTTGTCAGTAAAGCCGACCTACAAAGGTCCCTGTCAGGTTTTGTAGGTTATTTGTTAGTTTTCAGGTAAAACTTTCGCATGTTGTCAATTCGCTCATTTTTAGCCAATTTTTATCTCAGCTTGTTATGACCAGCATAGGCTATAATCGGACACTCTTTTTTCAGACCATAATATGTCAGGCAACTTGTGTGTTTGCCGATTGTCAGAATTGACTTGCTTGTTGAAGCCGTCCTTTTTTGTAGTTTTCTGGTTGGTGATGTATGAATAGTCTAGTTAGCAGTATTTAGTTCGCAGTGTTTCTTCATTGAGTCTGTGGCTTCGTATGGATCAATTTTGCAATATATTGTTTCAAATTACTCGAACAATGAACTTTATCACCTTCTCAATTAGTGATCCATGGAATAATGGGCGGTTTGGACATTTTACAAAACTCACCAGAACTCTAAGCGCGAATGAACTTCTCTAATTAACGGGAAAGGAAATGTTATTGGGGTGGGGAGGGCGTGGGGTAGAGAGGGTAAAATTGTCGTCGTCGGGCCTTCAAAATTCGACACCTGTCGACTCAGAAGTCGAGACTAGTAATGTTACGTTCAATGCATGTGCAGAGAAAATAAAACTACACCTTATGCAGACAAATAAGGTGCCCATGCAATGTACACCTCCTTCTATGAAAGTGTATTGAAAAGTGAAACAAGTGCAGTGATTTAAGAATATCGCAGCTGAAATTTACGAAAGTTTAGGAATGTCATGAGAATAAACCCGAGGCTAAGATGTTGAAAATATAATTTTGTGTTGAAAATTTGTAACGTATATGTCTTATTAACCAAGCGCGAGTTCTGCACTGGGAGAATATCGCCCCGAGGTCTTGAAGATACAGACCGAGCGCAGCAAAGTCAGACCGAGGGCCAGTAACCTCCAAGTACGGTCTGAGCAAGTATGGCTAATACGATATTTATTACACGAGCCAAAAAAAAAAAACTGTTACGAACACGTACTGATCAAGGGCGCAATTGTGATTGGGAGCTGAGTAGAAGAACTTATTTGTTATGGAAAACAAAGCAAAAGGGAAAGCTGGAAAGTTGAATGAACAAGATAAGGAATCTGCTTGTTCTAGAAATGATCTTTAGCATGGAATATGTATATAGCAAAAAAAAATAATAATAATAATAAAAAATGTTCCTCGCCGATTTTGATCACTAAATCCTTCCTCCCCCCGCCCCCCCCGAAAAAAAAAGTGCCCTCAACCTTCGGCCTGTGGCCGTAGTCAATGTCTCCGGCTAGTTTTACTTGATATGGTCAAATTACTTTTTTAGTTTTATTATTTTATTCGTTTATGAAATAGGAAACAGTTCCTATTTCCTATCGTGTTGTAGACATACGAGTGGAACTGTGGGAGAACGAGAAATTGTTACACTTGCATCATGCAAGCGGTTCAAAATGCGACCGGGCGGAGAATACGAAATGGCACGACACTGAAGGAAATTACATGGAAACTGCTTTAATTCGGCTACCAAAATAAATGATCAAATTATTTTCTACTGTCCTATGCTGGAGTATAACTTTTTTATAACGTTTCTAATTTTTTAAGTAAACGGAACCAAGCCTTGTTGCCTGATCTAAAATATATATGAAAGCAATTTTGCGACATGCTGTTGGTCACAGAAATTAATGTTGAACTTGATATTTTGACACGCTCGTTTCCATGTTAGCGCTTCATTAGGCTGTTTTAATTTACCAATCTTTTGAATTTTGCAGTTTTTGTATGTTACCATTCAAATAGATTATTTACAGGGTTGAGACCATTTCGTTGTACAAAAGAAAATAATTGAAATTGAAAGTTTCCACGTTGCTAAATTTTTGTTAAAATTCGACGTCGGCGTTGATACTTGGCCACTATTGAACTAACAAACAACACTTGGTTTTCCTTTTTTTACATAACATACAATCTTCACCAGACCACGCATGTTTGAAGTGGAAAGGAACGGAGGAGTTGACAAACACTGTCATCTTCTCTCTCCCTTTTCCAAACACAAGTCACAGCTATAAAATAGCACTGATAGGCTTGTAATTTACAGGGTCAGAATACCAAACCAAGATCCAAGAAAATCGCATAAGACCGGGGCGTAGCATAAACACGAACTCGACAGGAATCGCTGACAGTAACTTAACGTGGACAGAGTTAACTGGCGAGTGATAGCGTTTGTAGTACAATGTTCCAAACTCAATTTGTCTCAAGACAGACAATTCACGTATTGAATGTCGCGTAAATCGGTTCGAACTGCAATACGATAATGAAAAAACAGAAATCTAAATTAACTAAAAGATATAAACATTCGAATTTAATACAAGACAAAACTACTAAACGATTACAAGCAATAATACGCGATATAAAGATATGTCTACTCGTGCTAAAAGCATAAAAATAACAAAGGCGATAAGGTATCTGGACACGCCCAACCTTCGAATAGTCGAATGGTCCTTGGTAGCAGTTAAAAAGAGAAAATTGGGCTAACTTGACAGGGTAAATGTTACACGTTACGATCGACATTCCAAGCATAAATCAAGTCCGTAACGTTACCTGCATTAAAATAGGAACTTTAAGATACGCTACGGTGAGCTACTACTACGGCTTCTTTGGCCGTGGGGGCTAGACGGACATCGCCGTTTTCTCCCCAAAACTCAACCAGACTAACATTTAATTTCACTTTACGTGTACGGCAACTTCGGGTGCAGCCTCTACGTGTGCAGGGACTTTATTCTACTTTCATGCGACATAAGCTTGATAAATGGTGATGATATTTAACTTCTTCTGTATCCGTCTCACATCTCCCATGATCTTTTGAGGAATCAGTTTTGCCCCTCAGAACCACCTGTAATTCCACACACAAAACAAAATAAGAATTAAAAAAAGCTCGATTTCAGTACGAACAGGGTGTGCCTACAACGGGATAAGCCTGGAAATACAGAACGTTTGATTGTAATAAACACGTTTTGAACAGCAATAAACAGTTATAGCTCAGCTCAGTACAAACATGTACGAAGCTTTCTTATCCGCTGCTGTTGGGCCCGCTACAAATATGACTGTTGCTTACGGTAGGTGTTTAAATCGTTCACATTCTCTGTACAAATGACTAAGAACCCATTATCTTAGAATGGATTTTAATGGTTGAGTACTTTATCATTGAACTGGGGTGTTCAAACAGTGAAAAAACCGTTAAAATGAGAAGTAAACAGCAAGCTTATACTCACATAATGTAGAGTAAGTGAAACCAGGCGGGAAAGCCGTAATGGAACGCGCGTCATGACGTCACCGAAAGTGATGTTCACTATATCTGCGCCGTACTACGGTCTAGCCCTGCCATATCTGAAAGTCCCTAATATCTCGGTGTTGAGCGTGAATACTTACTGAATTAAAAGAAAACAAAAGCGAAATAAAAGAAATAGAAAGGTTACTCACTTTGGTTGGTACACATACGAAACGTAGAAAAATAAAGGCTGAAGAGCCAAGCAGCTGCTATACTTCAACTGAAGCTATTTGGTGGATAACTTACTTTTATACCTTGAAAAACGTGCTCGATAAAAGTAGCGGCTTCTTTACGTTAATTGTTAAAGGGAATACCAGCCAAAGACAAGCTTGACAACGATAAAGATGATCACCATACAATAATTCCGTAGCATAACATCGAACCTTAGAAAATTTTAGCAGCAATGACACGTCACGTAAAGGATATCACGGTTTAAAATAAACAACGCGGCTTTACCAGTGTATACTTCTTTTGTGGTCATTCCAGCGTAATCTTACACGCACACTTTGACACGGACCGCCATAGTTATGACCGTCAAGAGAGATGAAGGATAGCGGATTTAATCCCCGTTATAGGCCCTAGGCTTTCTTTTTTTACTATTCCGCAAGTCGAGTCTTGTCAACTCGTTTAGACTCATCAGAGTCATCACTTTCTCGTTTTATGCTACGCTTAACCTTTGACAACGCGTAACTTTTTATGTTACGTGCAACATTTTTATGGAAGTAAGATGGGGTGATCATTTTATTGACAAGTTGCTAAAATTTTTACTTGGTAATTAGAGTGATCGTAAATATTCCTATACGATCTCTCGCATGTATATTGTCGCCATGACCGCTAGTACGTAAGATGATCATCTCGCCGCTAGAGCTACTGTACTGTGAGAGGTGGCATTTTGGGGGGCTAACGAGAATGACTTCTGGGCAAGTACATCATAGTTACAGCTTACCCAGAGGGTAGGCCAAAAAATTGGTTTTCATTTCTTTGCGCCCTGCTTATACTTACTTTGGGAGATGGTGCAAACCATTCCAGCAGGAGAAAACCTCATACAAAAGGCAAGAACACTAATTGTATCTTCAAGTTGGATACAGTCTAACTCTCCAACTGTGACAATAGGTATTGTTCTATAGCCTCGACACCAGGTCGAGTGATGTGTCAAAAGAGAAGCTTTCCTTAATAGCTATAATAAAAGTTATCAGTTGGCTTTAAAATGGCGTTCGACTGCTTTGATACGAACGACACGAAACATGGTGTCAGATAGTCAGTATTAAACGACTCACATCTCCAGTTTAACCTATTCAAGTTACACACTTACATTTCGTGAAACTCCCGATATGCCTGATCCACCATCAGTTGCGAGCGGAGGAGCTCCCCCACCAGCAGCTGTGGAGAGGATCGCTCAGCTTAAACCCCCTGGCAAGCTTGATTTCGATTCCGCAAGTCTTTCGAGTAGCTGGAAACGGTGGAAGGAAGAAGTGGAGCTTTACATGGATCTTGCCATGGCCGGAAAAGACGAAAAGACGAAAATAAAGCTGTTTCTTTACCTCATCGGAAGTAAAGGCAGAGAAATCTATGAAAGTTTGAGCTTCACACGCGAACCAGATGACCGAAATTTGAGTCACGTTTTGGAAGGCTTTGAAGCACATTGCAATCCGAAAAAGAATGAAACCGTGGAGAGGTATAAATTCTTTCAGCGCTTTCAAGAACCAGGAGAGCCATTTGAAAGGTTTGTAACAGATTTAAAAGTCCTGGCGTCAACATGCAATTTTGGAACTCTAAAAGATTCATTAGTGCGTGATCGTATCATTTGTGGAATACGAGATAAACAACTTCGAGAAGATTTACTTAAAGAGCGCGATTTAAATTTAGAAAAGTGTCTTCAAACATGCCGTGCCGTTGCACTGTCCAAGGATCAAAGCAAAACGCTTGAGCCGGACCAGGGTGAGGTACATTTTGTGACAGAAAACCAGAAACGTCCCCCAAAACTGGGTAGAAAATTGCCAAGTTTCAAAGATGACAAGGATCGCGTGCCAGCCGCTGATCACGTGCCAGATGCTAATCATCGAAAGAAACCCAAATCGAAGGAATTCGTGACATGCAAGTTTTGTGGAAACAAACACGAAAAACGCCGCGACAAATGTCCAGCATTCGGAAAAAGATGTTTGAGTTGCAAAAAGATGAACCACTTCACAACCCAGTGTCGACTCAACACAAAAGTCAACGTTGTGGAAACAGACGAAGATGAAGATGATGAATACTGCTTGACTCTGGAGTCAGAGATTCAAAGCGAAGTGATTAATTCGTCCAGCGACCGGAAACACGCAAAGAAGTTATTTGCGACCCTTTACGTAGACAAATCAACAATCAAGTTCCAACTTGACAGCGGCGCGACTTGCAACTTGGTGCCCGCCAATCTCCTTCGCGACAAAAGCAAACTAAAGGCCACACGAAAGGTCTTGACGATGTACAACAAAACAACCGTGACACCGCTGGGACAGTGCACGCTAGAAGTCCATAACCCAAAGAATCACAAGATGTATCAAGTTGATTTTGTCGTTGTGGATGGAAACAGATGCATGCCCATACTTGGAAGTCCTACAATTCAAGAGATGGACTTAATTAAGGTACAGCAACACAACATTCTATCCGTTGAAACAAATCCTGTCACGCAAGAAGTGCTATTGAAGGATTATCCTGATGTCTTCCAAGGTACTGGGAAGTTAGAAGGCCAGTACAACCTTGAAGTTAGAGAAGATGTTCAGCCAGTCGTACACCCTCCTCGACGAGTGCCGGTAGCACTTAAGGAGAAGCTGAAACAAGAATTAGAGAAACTTCAGCGCCTGGGTGTAATCAAGAAAGTGACTGAACCAACACCTTGGGTTTCAAGCCTAGTTACAGCTCGGAAACCCAATGGACAGCTCCGAGTATGCCTGGATCCTAAGGATCTGAATGAAGCATTAAAGAGAAGCCACTACCCAACGCCCACTATAGATGAAATACTGCCAGAGCTTGGAAGAGCAAAAGTGTTCTCAACCGTCGATGTTAAAAATGGGTTTTGGCATGTGGAGCTGACGGATGAAAGTTCAATGTTAACAACGTTTAACTCGCCCTTCGGAAGATTCCGATGGTGTCGTCTGCCATTCGGCGTAAGCCCAGCCCCAGAAGAATTCCAGCGGAGGCTCAACAACGCCTTGGAGAACCTGAAAGGTGTACTCCCGATACATGACGACATTTTGATCTATGGAGAGGGCACAACTGAAGAAGAAGCCTTGCAAGACCATGATAGAAACCTCCTACAGCTTATGCAGAGGTGCAAGGAAAAGAACATTAAGTTAAACAAAGAGAAAGTCAAGCTGAGGTCCAAAGAAGTACCGTTTATGGGTCACGTGATCACATCCGAAGGTCTCAAGGCAGACCCGGAAAAGATTAGAGCAGTTCAAGAGATGCCAACACCAACCGATGTAGCCGGCGTCCGAAGATTCATCGGCTTTACAAATTACCTTAGCAAATTTCTGCCACGTTTAAGCGATGTTTGCGCGCCACTCCGCCCGCTCACTGTGCAAAATACGGAATGGTTTTGGGCTGACATCCATGACAGAGCTGTCAGCCAGGTGAAATCTCTTGTTACTCAAGCCCCAGTTCTTCAGTATTTTGACTCCACCAAGGGTGTGACCCTCCAATGTGATGCTTCAGACAAGGGCCTGGGAGCAGTCATCATGCAGAATGATCAGCCTATTGCCTACGCCAGCCGTGCACTGACAGACGCAGAGACGCGCTATGCCCAAATTGAGAAGGAGTTGTTGGCAGTTGTCTACGGCTTGGAGAAGTTCCATACCTACACGTATGGCAGATGTGTAGCAGTACAGTCTGATCACAAGCCCTTAGAAATGATCTTCAAGAAGTCACTACACAAAGCTCCTAAGCGACTTCAGCGTATGCTCATGCGAACACAATTGTATGACATCAAGTTGAATTACCGTCGAGGAAGCACCATGTATTTGGCTGATACCTTAAGCCGCGCGTTCCTTCCCTATGATGTAGTACAGAAGACTGCTGAAGAATTCGAGAGCGTCAACATGGTGGAACACATAAGAGTGAAACCTGCTACCCTACACGAAATCAGAGCTCACACAGAGCAAGATGAAGTTCTCCAAGAGTTGATGAAGGTCATTAAGGCAGGTTGGCCTGAAACCAAGCATGAAGTCCCTCACCAGTTAACGCCCTTCTTTGGCATACGAGATGAGCTCAGTATGCAAGATGGAATTGTTCTCCGAGGTGAGCGAGTGGTAATTCCCAAGTCTCTTCAGCGCCAGATGGTGAACCGAGTTCATTATGCACACACCGGAACTGCCAGCAGTCTGTCTCGAGCCAGAGAGTGCATTTATTGGCCAGGGATGAGCACCGATGTGAAGCACTTCATTGAAAAGTGTGACGTCTGCCGTGCGTTTGACAAACGACAGTCTAAGGAAACGTTTATCCCTCATGAATCACCAGACCTTCCCTGGGAGAAAGTTGGAGTAGACCTGTTCAACTTCAATGGCCGAGATTACCTAATCACTGTTGATTACTACTCCTCGTTCTGGGAGATTGATGTACTGGAGAACACAAGATCTGGTACGGTGATTCGCAAGCTCAAGTCTCAATTTGCCAGACACGGTATACCAGAAACGTGTATGTCGGACAATGGTTCACAGTTCAGTTCCGACGAGTTCCGAGAGTTCAGCCATCAGTGGAACTTCAAGCACAACACAAGTTCCCTGAAATATCCTCAGAGCAATGGGAAAGTGGAGGCAGCAGTGAAGTCAGCGAAAACTATTTTGAAGAAGTCACGAAAGGCAAGAACCGACCCTTATCTCGCGCTCCTTGAGTATAGAAACACGCCAACGCAAGGCATGGATACCAGCCCCGTAATGCGACTCATGAGTAGACGAACGCGAACTCAATTGCCTACAATGCCTAAACTTCTGAAACCAACAGTGGACGAAAACGTCTATCAGAAGATCATGGCAAACAAAGATAAACAAGCCGCAAACTACAATAAAGGAGCCAAGGATTTACCAGAACTACAGAAAGGAGACATAGTCAGATTCATTCCTCCTGGAAGCACAACTGAAGAAGCTGTGAAAGCAAGAGTAGGCAAGCAAGTCGGGATACGGTCATATGAAGTCATCACAGAAGATGGAGCCCAATACCGCCGCAATCGGAAGCACTTGCGAAAGACAAAGGAGGATGACATACTAATCAAAACACGAGGTCTCCATGCACATACAGCACCGGCGTTGCCCATGACTCCAGCTCCCAGAGAGCCAGCTGTGGCCACCCCTATCAATCCATCACCTGACCCCACTGGTCACACAACCCGCTCTGAAAGGACCGTGACTCCACATCCCAAAGAGCCAGCCGTAGCCACGCCTATTGAGCCATTCTCAGAGGCCACTGGTTACAAAACACGCTCAGGAAGGGCTGTTAAACCGCCCTCGTACTTACAGGACTTTGTCACCAGACATTGATTGAACATTGTTTAAACATTGATTGACTTTGATAGAACATTGATCTTTGATTCTGACAATAGCTGATTAGTTTCTAACACTTTAATCGATCGATCTAGATTTTCTTTACTTTTATTTTTTTTATAAGAGAAAGGATGTGACAATAGGTATTGTTCTATAGCCTCGACACCAGGTCGAGTGATGTGTCAAAAGAGAAGCTTTCCTTAATAGCTATAATAAAAGTTATCAGTTGGCTTTAAAATGGCGTTCGACTGCTTTGATACGAACGACACGAAACACCAACTTTACACAAGGGTATACTGTTAACTTTTGATAATTTTGGGGGAAGATATGCTAGAGATTTAGGGACTGAGTATATTTAACTGCTGTATACTCATGCCCAACAACAAATGTGCTGAATTATTTTACGTGGGAGTCCCAATGTTAATAAATAAAGGATATAATGGCTCATTTAAGTATCGTCTTTCTGATCAAGGAGGTAGCAGAGAATAAAAATGTTTGTAAAAAGCACAGTAGACAGTTCTGTTACATGTTAAAAATTTCTATGATTTACATTGAAAATGCATGCTCTAGAGGTGAATATAGAAAATTCAGCTAGTGGGAGCCGAATTTATTTTTTAGCAAGAACACAACCTCTCCCTTTTCATATGAATGTCCTAATTAAAATGGGTGATGCTTTAGAATGCCTGAAATATTAACTACCCTAAAACTTGAAAAGGAAACAGATTTAAATGGAATGAAGAAAATGCTGTAGCTTGAAGTAGAAACAGCCCTATGCATTTAGAGCTTGCTTGGGAAGAGGAGAAGAGTGATACAGGAGTGAGCAAAATCTTTTACGTCATAATTTCTGGTTGTGACTCATGCAAGTCAAAACTACACTGACAGAGAAATGCCACAAATTAAACAGCTTACTAGTTAGGGGCTCAAGCAAATTTTCCAACTAATTTATTCTTAAAACACAGGAAACAATATAAAGAAATACGCAATTAAGGCTTATCAATAACTACATAGGTACCATGCACTTCAATGGACGTCAATAGTCGACAAGTTGCCAATGGATACAGAACCAGTTGCTCGTGACAACAACTCGATTTTTACGTTAGAACTTGGTGACCAAACTTTCGTCCCGCCTTACTCAACTGATAATCGTAGTATACTTTAGAGGCTGAACACAAAAGTGCAACAGACAATATACTTCAACTAGCAACCCAAGTTACCTGATGTGAGTTTTGTGGGTATTCCTAGTTTGCTTCACTTCGTTACTTATGTTCACACTTTTAAGTGAGGGTTTTAGGGAGGCGCGGTGGCCTCATGGTTAGTGAGCTCGTCTCCGGATCGAGCGGTCCGGGTTCGAGCCCTGGCCGGGGACATTGTGTTGTGTTCTTGGTCAAGACACTTTGCTCTCACAGTGCCTCTCTCCACCCAGGTGTATAAATGGGTACCGGCGAACTTAATGCTGGGGGTAACCCTGCGATGGACTAGCATCCCATCCAGGGGGGAGTAGAAATACTCCCAGTCGCTTCATGCTACAGAAACCGGGATAAGCTCCGGCCTGATGGGCCACTTGGCTCGCATGCAGACTTTACCTTGCTGGGATTAACTGACAACTAACAAATGGCCAAAAAATAACAATAACAGAAAACTTAAAAATAGCTGAAAAGGGAACTGACAACCGACATTTGTAGCCACATTTACTGAAAACGGAAAAAAAAGGCTTTATCCATTGTTATTCTTTGGAATTCTTAAAAAAAAAAACCTTTTTTGGAGGAAATACTATTACTTTAACCTTTTTTGCTTGATGCTAAAGTTATGTTGTTTAGTCTGCCTTTAGATGGAAAACATCAGTTTTCTTCTAAGACAATTTTCTTGTAAGTCTGTTACTATTAATCATTTCCAGTCTCACTCTCATATTATCTGTTGCGTGTTCCTCAATTGAAGGCCACGCCCTTGAGGACTCAGGGAAAATCAAAAAATTTCTTCTGTTAGGCAATTAGGAACTAAAGCTCCACAGCATGTGAAACGGAACTGGGGATAATAAGAAAAGCCTTTCATCCTGGTGTTGCCGAAAATGTTGTTGGTTAGCTTTTGTGTTTTGGTTTGGGTATTCTTTAGTAACTTTGGAATATTTTGTTTCTTTTGTTTCAAGTAATTGCTGATCACACCATCCACGACCATCCACAACCCCAATATAGTAAATTCTCATAGCCTGTTTTTTCAGATCAACAAGACCGAATCAAAACAGAGGTTATAGAGAGGTGTAACTCAGTTTTACTTCTTACAGGATGCTCGAGCACACGAGCGAAACAAAAAGTGCTGGATACTAAATTAGCGCAAATGTAACGGGATAGGGTTGGGAAAAAGAGAAAATCAGTTAGGGTTTTGCATGTAATTATATGCATGGCATACAGGTGAACCTCCACTATCGGCCACCTCTCTACAACGGTCACTTGGTTTATTGTCGGTGGACAGGCCATAGATTCTTTTTTTCAACCTCTCTACAACAGCCACTTCTCCACAACAGCAACTCTCACAGAAACGCACCCCAACTGCCAAAATCACCTCTCTACAACCGTTAGTTAAGAGAATCAACGACTGACAAACAGTGTATACAAGGCCCATTTTTCTAATTGTAAATGTTTTCAAATGTTGATTCGCACAGCCTTTGTTTGGTCTCCTTCTGTTTAAATTTGCTTTCTGTTTTGTGGATATATATTTTAAAAATGTGTTACGCATTTATATTCTCTTTCTTCAAAAGAAATGTTGCATCCAGATAAAAAGGGAGTCATATTACACCGCTACCTCCCCATAACGGCCACTTCTCTACTCTTACCTTTTTCCTCTGTCCTCGAGATGGCCGTTTTAGAGGGTTTCGACTGTGTTGTTTACAAAAGGGGACAAATAGGAGAGGTTTACGCCATTTCAGGCTTTAAGTTAATAATTAAGAGCCACTTACCTGACAAATAACAAATGGCCCAAAATTTAACTGACAACTGAAATAGTTAACATTTTAACTGACAACTGACATTTACACCCCCCACCTACCCCTCACGCCCTCCCCGCAATCCAGACCCTCTCAACAGTCTCAGTGCAACAAAATGCAGTGATGCAGTGATGCAGTTTACAAATGGTTATGAGTATCTTTCATTGTCAGGCCCAATTCCCAATTCCATTGTCAGGCCCAGTTCAAGTTGTAAAATAGTTCTGCATTTTCCGAATTTTCTTCTCGAAGGGTTGGACAATTGCTGTGATAGGTAAACCCAAGGGTTTTATGATTATTTAATCTAGAACATTAAAGACTGTTTCGGTGTTCCTATCGGGTTGTAGCAACACGAGTGGAAGTGTACAAGAACGAGAAATTCTGTGGGAACAAGAGCCGACACGCATGCACGGAGCTTGAAAAGTTTGGGAAAATTCTTACAGTGTGTTTGGTACGTAGTGTTGTTTTTTCGGACATAAACGAAAACTGCATCTTAATACGAGTTAATTCTAGTCAGATTGGATTTATCTGTAAGGCCGAAAAAATGCATTAGTCAAAGTTCGACGTAAAATTCGATGAAAAAATATCTTTATGTTATCGTGTTCAGAGATATTTTCTGACGCAAGTGCACTGAATTTGGTAATAGAGAGGGTGTTCAAGCCTTCCCAAATGGACAAAGGACGGTTTTGCATTTTCATTTGTCGTTACTGTACGTGACAGAAACCTTAAGACATTTAGAGTTTTCGAAATCACTTTCACTAATTTCGAATACACTCTAAGTGAGTGGAGTCGTGTCTGTGTATAGCCGAGCCATCTTCGCAGAAATCATGTCGTGAAAAACGTGAAGCTCTCCTTACCTATTTTTTTTCTTTTTCAAGGTTAGTCCGTGGCTCAGCCCATAGTCTGACCTCCCATTAATTATTAGTCAGTCTACAAACCTTTTATTTTGTCTTGAATTCGTCTAGAGCCCAAGCAAAAGTATTAAACGCAGAGGATTTGAAAATGCTCGAACATTAGGGTCGGCCCTGAGAAAGACAAAATTGTTTTGCGCCCTCTTCGCGGCCGCTATCGCGCGCTCGTAGAAAAGTAAGTAGTAGCAAAAAATAAATGTCCGTGGACAGACTAATTAACTGTAGGACAACTGCACGCTATATTAAAGCTTTGCATATCAAGAATACATTTTCTCCCAATGTTACTTTGATTCAAACAAAATGAACTAAACTCAGGATAAATAAGTAAAATCCCACTCCACCCCCTTCTTCTCCTAATAACTGTTTACGAGGATTGTGGTTAGAAGATGGTTGATGAAATCCTTTTTTGCTGTTTCTTCTACGAGGACACGTCAAGATTATTTTTTCGTAACAAATATTGTATGTGGTTACCACAAAATAAGTTTTCTAGTAATCGCTCTGATGTAGGAGAAGAGGGTTGAACTAGCAAAACCTGTCTGCATGTGCTGTGTGCTGTGTACTGTGTAGTCAAGTAACTGGTAATCAGATTTCTTTGGAGCTGTCTAAGGCCGCCACCCGTTAGCCGGTTTTGGTCACTATTATTACGCTTTGGTGGCATATCAGGTGAGTTTGGTCGACCCTTGGTTCTTAGTCTCTCCAAAATATTCATGATGACGGAGGCCAAACAAGCCTGATGTTCTGCCGAAGCGTAGCAAAAAAGATATGATTCGGTATTTACTGTGCTCAAATTCGCCCAAGTGAGTATAATAACTTGCCATATCGTGTCAATGATTTGATATCACACGGTGTCAGGACAGTAGGCACGGCTTGTGATTGGTTTATTACTAATCTGGCGAAGGTAGATCATCAAATCGATGACAGAGGAATAAAGAGCGGCCTGAGTTTATTGAATATATAGAAGTACAGAGATTAATGCCCGCTTTCCCACCAACAAGTGACAGAGATAAGGAGCGCATTTTGTGCAGTTTTGTCCTTTAAGGCTTTCAAATACAATTTTCACAATCAGGCGACGGCAATTTGTAATGCAAACGACATTACATTGCCTCTTAAACCGCGATATTCGTTTCACTTTACGCATGTCAAACATATAGACTTTGCAAAACGGAGAAGTACGAACCAACGCTGCATATACCATTATCCTCAATAGCGCCATATCGCTTTCCTACTCCGCGTGTCACTTAGCATAAAACTGTGGAGCTATGGGTAAAACATAATTACACATAATTTATGAATAAGATTGGACACATTGTCAATACGACGTTTTATTAAAATAACTGTCAAACTGCAATCGCATTTAACACAAATCTGCTGAAATATCTCATTTCAACGTTACATTTTTTTTTTCTGAATTGGGCAATTATTGCTAGCGTAAACGAGAGGACACAAACAAAGAAATGGATAAACATGATAATTCAATTTGTGTGTGTCGTCTAGGCCTTCATACTAAGTAAATTTTATATATCGAAAGAAGCCATGTTATTAAAATTACTTACTAAGCTTATGATTTGTTGTGACTGCTTTGCAAACTTCCCATGAACGCTTCCTTTGACTCTCATTAGGCAAATTATACTTTAGAGACTGAACACAAAAGTGCAACAGCCAATATGCTTCAAATAGAAATCCAAGTTACCTGATGTGAGTTTTGTGAGTGTTCCTAGTTTGCTTCACCTCGTTACTCATGGTCACAGTTTAAATTTCAAATAAAGTTTCTTTTTGAGCTTATGGACTCCTTGACTTTCGTCAAGTGTTACTTTTTTCTCAAGAAAATGTGGCCAAATCATTAGGACAGTCTTTTCTCCAGCATTGTGAGGAACAAGCAAAAGCCCACTCTCCCTCCCTCACGCCTTCTTCCCGAAATAATAAGTGTTCAATAGAGGGCGCGCGCCGGGAATCGGAGGTTGGAGGGTTGTTGATAGAATAATAGTTCGTTTCTTTTTCTTTTTTTTTTTTTTTCTAAAAAGACACATTAAGAGAAAAGAGAAAATAACCCTGAACTTGCCTCAAAGGACAAGACGGTTGGAACCGATTTGAATAATGGCGGAATAGATACAGAGGAAAATCTCGTAACGCGAAACCCTCGGCACGCGAAAAAGGTGTCCGTAACTGAAGCTGGTCGCTTATGACAATGGTTCTCGTAAGCGACCATTTGAGGTATAAGGAATAGATGGCGGCTTGCCTACGGGAGCTTGGCCAATTAGCAATGAAAACAATTTGGAATGTAAAGAAAAAAAACAAAAAAACTTGTACCGTTATATTGATATACCTATGATAATGGCGATAACTTCTATACAGCACTGTATACTAAAGTATCAGGCCCTTTGGGATTTAGAGGAACAAATCGTAATTGTTGTCAGCATTAACATTAACAGAGGGTCTGAATGAGGTTAACTGGCAAGTGACAAATTGCAAAGAAAAAGGAAATAACTGACAACTGACAAATAGCTGAAAAGTCAACTGACAACCGACATTTGTAGTCAGATTTACTAAAAAATGAAAAAGGGCTTTAGCTATTGTTATTCGTTTGACATTCATTTAAGATATATATATTTTTTTTTTGGTGGAAATATTATTACTGTAACCTTCGTTGTTTGATGTTAAGGTTGTTTAGATTGTTTTTAGACCTAAACCATCAGTTTTCTATTAAGGTAATTTTCTTTTAAGTCGATCTATTACTATTAATCATTTCCAATGTATTTGTTTTGCCCATTTGATAATTCATTTAATAATTAATCCCGAGAGAATTAAGAAACATTTATATACGCCCTTTGGTGTGTAAGATTGATAATTGTGTAACCAACGCGAACAGGAGAAGAGCAGACTAGAATTTTATGACTTTTGCTAATAAAGTACAAAGATTAAAACTCTTCCATTTCCTGTATCGCCACCTGGTCGTCTTCTTCACCTTTGACCACGAGCTCAAATCAGTCAAAATTTCTACACCGGCCGAGAGGAGAAGAGCATACGCCGAAGAATTGCCAGCCTGAAGTCAACCGCGCACGGACCGCTAAGAGAACAAGTCGCAAGTCAAAGGCTAGATAAAAAGGCATTTGAAAGCTCGAGACTTCAGAAGCACTCAAGCCAACAGAAGCCTACTAAACTGGTAAATTTGACGGCTGAAAGGTTAAACAATTCCTTATTTGTCGCCGACCACGTTTTTCCAAGTTCAAGCTCAGGAGTTAACGAATTCAGTTATCACTTACGATGTTATCCTAACGGCTTTGCTATTGTCAGCAATTGACGAGGTATTCACGTAGTTAATTAAACTGTTTTCATACAAGCAAGAGATAAACGTTTATTTGAAGAAATCCAAGAAACGTTAATGCTATATTTTGGGAAGTGTGTAAACAAACTTTTACGCTAGTAACAGGAATTTATATTTATTATTACCTGCAGTTGGTAGTAAATAATGCCTCCTAAAGTAATATCAACACTTTATTGCGAAAAGAGACAGTACAATAGCTTCATTGAACGACTTATTCGAAGAATTCCACGTGCTATACCAAGTTGAACCGCCATTCAGTACTCTCGAAAACTTATATAAAGAAGTCGAATCTAAATATAGAAGTGTTAAAAAGCAGCAAGAGACAATTGCCGACAGACTCGGCGTCAGAAGAACTGCAAGCAAAGAATCAAGAAATCGGTGACAAAGCCTAAGCTAATTTTTTAAAATATACAGAACAATTTGCCATTTCTCAGGAATCATTTGCAACTGAAATACCACCGCTTAAACACGAAGCGCTTAAAGCAATGACATCAGCAGTAACAAAAATGGCCGATGTTTTGAGTTCGCAAAATAAAGCAAGCCACGGACTAGAGAAATTGTCTGTTCCCGCGTGGGACGGAGTTAGGAAGTCTTACGCAACTTGGAAGCACGAATTTCAGTATTAGTCCATGGGCCGGGGCAGGTTCTCGGTACCACTCAGGGGGAGAAAATTTGAGTGATATCTGATGAAAGGTTGTATGAAGGACTTTACAAATGTACTTGATAGCAATCGTGAAAGAGTAGCTTTTAGTATTTTTTGTGTACTTCTTTTTTTTCAAAAATATTGCTGTGACGTGGAAACTAGGCTCACATTAAAACAGTTATTTTAAATGCGTTCTTTATTTATAATATTGATAAATCACTACATTGTACAGTAAACAGCTTTTCATCACATTTTTGGTTAAAAACTAAAATTTATAAGTTAATTTGAAAAAGAAAAACGTAAATGAAACCATGTAGCTCATACTCGAAAAGCGTCATGGGTAAGGTCTAAGATGACATGTCGCTGCCTGGTAAATACTTCAAAGTTCTCGCCAAATTTTCGCAGTTTGGACGCTTTTTATCAAGTAATATAGAGAAACGGACAACACTTAGTATTTTTATGCTCACTGAATAAAATACTTACAAACATTCAAGAGTCTCTGTTCGACCCAGGGGAACTTGACTGCTATGTACAGTTTCAATGGTTGTTTTATTCCTAGACCAAACGTATTATTCACTGCTCATATGATGAAATTCTGCTAATTAGTCCTATTTTTAAAAAAAGAGATCTCGACTCTTTGAAATATTTATTGAAGGCGGCTACAATTAAAAGTCTTGGGTCATTGCTTTATTTCTTTGGCAGAGAATACCAAGGAAGGAGAAATTCCCCAAGTCATATATCACAGGAAATGCCGTAGTCTTTTTAGCATGAAGCGAGATTAGTTGGAGGGCATTTTTCAAACAACGGCCAGATTTCGGAGTTTAATTTGGAAAGCGAAGAGCAAAGACCTCACCGGCATGAGCTAAGCACGAGCAGAACTTGCTCGAAAATGTGCACTTTTTGCGAAAATAAGACTGCATATAACAAGGTACAAGAACACGCGGTCCCTTTGACTCAGTAGGTTGACTTGTATTTAGACGTCTTAGAAAAGCTGCTATAACTGCGGGTGATAGCAGGCTTATTGGCCTTGCCTGTCGTGATTTGGTAGCAGCTGAAGCGTGTTACCATGGTCCGTGCTTTTGAGATTATACTTGACCAGATAAAGGAAGCAAGTACACTGACATGGAGAGCCGTGAACCGGACTCGGATGAAACCAATTTTTTTAATAAAGAGTCTCAAGCTTATGACAAACTGTTTGAGTTTATTTGATCAGATTTATTAAATCCCAAGCTTATTTAGATGGTTGATCTGAGAGAGAAGCATGCGATCAATGGGCGCTGCTGAAATTTCTGAATCAACGAAAATGACATTTCTGAAGAAAGTTAGAAAACGATTTCGGCGACTTGTTACAGTTTGAGGATCTCCCGAACAATAACAAAGTTTTTGTTCTTTCCAAAAATTTTCAAATGCTCAACTGGCCAGAGAGATAGTAACTTTATCTTAGCAATTCCACAACAGGGCTGACTCCATGTAAAGTCAAGGAAAATAGCAAGTTGGACCGTACATCTGTAAAGCACTTCTTTCAAATAATACTGAAATGGCATGGCCAGCGAAATCTTCTGAACTATGTGAGAATGCAATCAATCTCCCAGCAGAACTAGATGCCTTTCTATATACTCCTCTAACTAGCAACTCAGAAGTCCCAACGGAATATCCTCATCGCCACCGGCGCCTTGTTGGCAACTCTTTTGGGCAAGACATTATATACGGGATAACTGGAGGAAAACCATCCAAGAAAATGCTAATACCATACGCAGTAAAAACTTTGCAAACCGCAATGTTGAACTTATACAGATGTTTAGCCGATGTGGGAATGGGATTGCCTATACGCAAATTGAGGAAATAAACAGCACTTTGCCTACAAAAAATGGCCTTGACGCCTGATAATGATGTTCCTTTGCCGAAAAATATTCAGGCAACGCTTGCGTGGGATAATATTGATAGAATAGAAGAGACGCTTTATGGCGCAGGAACATCTCATCGAGTAAATGTTATTGCTGTCTAAGCCAGGCATTTTGGTCCCGGAACCTCCTTCCGCCCCCTGGAACTGAGCAAGCTAGGACAAGGAAAAGAAACATTGATCCTCCAGTAATCTCGCTTGTACCTCCATATAACGCTGGTGATCGCACGACACGAAGAAGACATGAAATTGATGATGTCGATGCTCGACGGAAGCTGGATCAATCCCTTTAAGGGAGAAAGGCATACGTAGTTGTCTATCGACCGGCAACCTCGCAACTCCTGAGATAGAGAATGATCTGCATGCTTCCGGCAGAGGCTTTCGGAGAGACGGCTTATAAGACATTTTGTCATGACAGGCTTGAGACTGACCAACGTAAGGTGAAATTCTGCGAAGAGAGGCTCAGAAAGCGGTCATAAAGTCAGAAACTTCAAGGCAGTACATGGATGAGTTGGAAGGCATCTTAAAATCCATGAAAGATTCTGGTTAAGGGACTTAGTTTTGAACCTCATCTGAACATCCTACAAACAATCTGAATGCCATGAAATCCTTCAGATAGCAGACAAATGCAGCATCTCTGACGTCGGAATCTGATGAAACGCTCGGCAGTAGCAACAAAACATTCTTGATTTTTGATATTCGTCTTATAGAAGCAGAAACCAAATTTCAGATCAGCTGTTTGAATAGGCCTAATTTTGAAAAGATATTAAAAGATGCTAAACAATTTAATAGTACTGTACCATTCACTGCCCTTGGTGTTCAATAGTGTCATCATAGGGAACATTTTGGCAGGAAGGAAGAGCTTCTGGTGACCGACATCTAGAAAATAACGTTGTGCGTGCTTCATTGCAGCTCTCAACATCAGCAACATTATATACTCTGCAGATGAACTTCTCAGCGGACGTCATTGTGAAGTCATCCAGGTCACCAATGGTTTCTACTTCAGAATTGTTTCCTTCAGACGTTCACGAATTGTGTGGATTGGCAGATACTTAGGCTTCTTTGATGTCCCAGCTCTCATCCACAACTGCTTGCAGCTCATTTTGTCCACGTGTGAAACTAAAAGGAAGAAAACATCCGTGTCTTGACACGAGACGACGAGGAATTCTGCATCTGAGTGTACTCAGTGTAAAATCATTCGAGTGTCCGCCTCTTCACGGAAACCTTTACGTGCTCTGATGTCAATGTTCGGGCTGGAACACTCGACTGCATCTTCCTCTTCGAATCCACCACCAACAATGATGATCTTATCCACTGGGGCTCCTGCAAGAACTTTATTTGATAAGAAACGTGCTACATCTGCCTTGCTTTCATCGAGAGCCACGAGGTTGGACCAGGACTTGGGTAGCGGTACTGAGCCATCTTCAATAATTCTTCGAATGGGTGCGTGGCCTCGAGAACGCTTCTTTCTAGTCGCACACTTGATCGACTTTCCCCTGTATCTGTCAAATGTCACGTCTATTCGATGAAAGTCCTTTCCAGAGGCAAGAACAGCTTTCACAAATTTATCCCCGAGATCGTCGAATGTATTGCAATCTGAAGGTCTTCCAAACGCCATTACCACCATGAGTGCTTGACCATCTATTACTAGCGTCAATCTCCCTGCGATTGGCGTGACCCGAGGACGTTCCGTACCACTACTCAAAACTTCCATCATGACCGATTTATTTCCAGTGCGCAGCTGACTACTGGCATCAAAGATGGTAAGGAGAACTGCCATTAGTTCATGGCTGAGGATTTGAGGCAAATCTACTCTTCCACCGCCATCGTATATGCTGTAATGATGCGCTGAAGGGTGTTTCTGTCGGCTTTGATGGCCGCACACGTTTTCAATATCGTTCTTTTTGACCTCATAAAGGGTTGAAAATGTGGGAGCCTTATTTTTAGCAACAGGGTCCCGGAGCTTCTTATGATGCCCATCTTCTCTTGGCGCTATAAGTCTTTCCTTTACAAAGGTGATATACAAAATAAAATACAATAACCTTTATTTCACCTGGAATTTAAAATAGAAAATTGCTAATATCTTCGAGAAAATGAATAATTGAATAAATAAAATAAGATGGATATGGAATAATAAAATAAGTATATAAAATTACGTAATTAATGTACTGGCATCAAACCATTTGCAACTATCTACAGAAGGGACAGCAGTCAGTGTCGAATTCTAAATTACGAATAGTCGATTTGAAAGTTGCAACTGTTGGCAGTGACCTGGTGGTATTGGGAGGGAGTTCCATAGTTTACTTCCATAGTAAGATAGAGAGCGCAGGCCATATCTAGTGGTATTAACACGAGGGATAACAAGAGAATGTGTACCAGTAGTACATAGATTTATGCTATGGGATCAGCTCCTCCTGGCCAAGACTGTTTGCTTTAAGTAGGGACTCTTCTATCCGTGTCGTTGCCACGTCTTTGGTCACCATGTTCTGCAACCTTTCAGGGATTGTTACCTGATTGTTGACGTTGAAAACATTGGCTTGACGGAGCAAAGCAATAACTTTCTTCTCATCGGAATTATCTCGCAGTCTAGTTTCCTTGACAGTTTGGACTCGTTGCATGCGATCTGATCATCGTTAGCAACACGAAACATCTCCTTTTTTAATACAGCAATATGTGCGCGGATGTTATATGACAGCGTCCATCTACACAGCGCTGCTGTTGTCCTTGTTATGCCAACTATCCCATCACCTCTCTTTCTGGTACCATTGAGCCACTCCTGACCTTGATCTGGATCTACCTGATTAAATTATGAAGAAGAACCTTTCACAACCCAGTTGCCCTTGTCAAACTCGGTTTGTACTTCTAGTGGAAGCTGTTTCATTTGCGCAAGGTACACAGCACCCTATCGCGCGTAATTGGTGTGATCATAACGATGGAAAAGTGGCAGCATCTTTTGAAAGGCGTACAGATGTAGGTCTCACATACCCTTTCTCTGAGCTCTCACAAAGAGCAGAAGGATGCAGAATATTCCATGTACTGCCACCAGTACCCTAAATTAGGATTATTCTCTTTCCTGACAGCGATGAAGGAATACAGCGCGCGCTGTGCGGAATCTGTCAGGTGACACCAGGTCAAGCAGTTTCAGAAAATCTTCCTCTTTGTTTGACTGAACAGACGTCTCGAGACTGTTTCAGTTCGTTGTCCTCCTCTTCTAAATAGACCAAAAGTTGTGGCAGAAGCAGTTGCGACGTACATCGCCTGAAGAGTAATCTTGTGAACTCGAGTACCCTTGTTGTAGTCTTTGCCTACAAGAAAGCGCTCCACAGTTCGTGGACCTAAGATACCGCTCTCAATTCAGATGGTTGGTAGCCCAGAGTCTTGAAATCTTGAAATCTTGAATCTTGAGTCTTGAATCAAGAAATTTTCTTAATCTACTTATCTTACCCTTATCAATATACTTTGCATAGCAGCTCTTGTGCCAGTGCAGTTCCTCAGCTTTCTTTCTCTCAATTGCACTCAATATCCCGTCGATTGTTTCTGTGTTGATGGTGTCTTAATTTTCGTCGCTCTTCAGATGATTCCTTCAATGAACCCAAACCCTGCACTCTTGCACTGAACAGGACATCTTTTTTTACTCCTGGCATAAAATACATTCACTGAACGAAACAGGAGGGGCAGATCGTTTTAAACTCGCCCGTTCTTCCATTATTTTAACGATGTAATCTCTCAACCAGGGGCGAGGCAGAAGACTCCTGAAATTTTCGTATAGGCATCATCCAACAAAAAATGACGTCACATCCGGTTTAAACTGCGTTTCACGGCTCGTTTCACAAAGCGAGAAAATGGCGTTTCGATTACTCACGATTTCCCGCTATTTGTAAACCATCAGTTTCTTTTCATTTTATATTGAGGATGGAAAGATGTTGCAGACACATTACTTCGACAAAAAGTGCCAGGCGTCGCAGAGTGTTCTCCCCCGCCCCTGCTCTCAACACAACCCGCCATGGAGCTCTGCGAGTTACCAGCTTGATTTAGCAACCACGTAAGTTTACTGGGACTCGGACTGCAGCGTAGGATAAAAAGCTTTACCAATTGAAACTTGAGAATGAAGTTATTTCCTTGAATGAAAATGTCTTTCATTCTCGACCAGAATTTAGTAAGGTTTCTCTTTTCGAAGTCCAAGTACCTTAATTTTCAGGAGAACGACCAATTTTTCAAGTTTGAAAGACATGTTTCGACAGAACTTCTGTCATCTTCAGTTGAATGAATGATTACAAAGCAAGTTGAATTTTAAGTAGGCAAAAATGCTAATTAAGACAAATAGTAACAACAGAACGTGAAAAGGTGTAAATTAAAAGGATAATTTTAGATTTACATGGTGTAATTGCTGATTGAGGCAAGGTAGTTCTTTTTGAATATGGCTAGCCTCCTTTATCTTGAGTTGAAAGCTGGTAGTGGCGTGATCTAAAATATGAAAGCAGTCTATTGAACACAATGAGCGACAACGTTCAGAATTCTGAAGACGTTTGAAGATGTGAGAGGCCCTATCAACGGCTAAGTGCTCACGTACGCGTGTGGAAAAATGTCGGGAGGTTTCGCCGACATAACAGGCATTACAGCCCGCACATGTAAACTTATAAACCACACGTGAACGAAGCCCGTCGGGGATAGGGTCTTTCACACCAAAAAGGTTACCTATCTTAAAGGAAGAAAAAACTAATTTGATGTCTAAATCATTACAATAGCGCTTGATTAAGTGTCGAATCTTCTTCTGAGTGATGACAGAAAAATGGCCTATGTACGGCAGCTTAAAGTAAAACGTGGGCGAGGTGGTAAGGGGGTAGCCCCGGGGACAATGATTGCTATGGGTCCCAGTGATGTAACGGTTAACCACTTTTTCAATTAAATGGGCAGGGAAAAGGTTCTTTTTGAGAATTTCAGTAAGCTTGGTTATATCCTCGTGTAACCCCAACCAAGTGTTGTTGATCTTGTAGGCCCTGTCAATAAGAGTCCTAATGAGACCTACTTTGTATGAGTACGAGGTGAAGCTAAAATAATTAGTTAATAACCCAGTAAAGGTTTTCTTACGGTAAACCCTAGTTAGGAAGGAATTAGTGTCACTATTATCAATAAGAACATCTAGAAAGGATAATTTGCGATTAAGTTCTTTTTCCATAGTAAACCTTATGTTGGGGTGCCTAGAGTTAATGTAGTCAAAAAATATAACAGCATCGTGCTCCGAGTGAAATAAACAAAAAGTGTCGTCAACATACCTACGATAAAATAAAATTTTAGAGCATTGAAAATTTTCCAACCATAGTTTTTCATGATGCCCCATAAAAAGATTGGCTAATACGGGAGCAAGGGGAGACCCCATGGCCACACCATCAATTTGGTCATAGAAAGAACCGTTAAATAAGAAATGGGTCTGGGCGGTGGCTACAGTGAAAAGGCTTCTAAGTTCAGGTTTACTTAACTTAAGGTCAGGATTGCCCTCGGAAATGTAATTGACCGCCAGGTCAATACATTCCTCAAGAGGTATGTTAGTAAAGAGACTTTCCACATCGAAGGAAACCATAAATTTACCAAGCATAGATAAAGATTGAATGTCCTGTACAAAAGTAAAAGTGTCTGTAGCGCAGTGTTCAGTTGGGATGTGCGGCGCCAAAAGATTGCATAGATATTTGGCCAGGTTATAATTGTAGGTTCCAATAGAAGACACGATGGGGCGAAATGGCGGAGTTGAGTTAGGTCCAAAATCCTTGTGCATTTTGGGGAGGCCATAAATTCTTGCTGGTTGAGAGCCTTTGGGATAGATCTATCCCAATCTATCCCAAAGGCTCTCAACCAGCAAGAATTTATGGCCTCCCCAAAATGCACAAGGATTTTGGACCTAACTCAACTCCGCCATTTCGCCCCATCGTGTCTTCTATTGGAACCTACAATTATAACCTGGCCAAATATCTATGCAATCTTTTGGCGCCGCACATCCCAACTGAACACTGCGCTACAGACACTTTTACTTTTGTACAGGACATTCAATCTTTATCTATGCTTGGTAAATTTATGGTTTCCTTCGATGTGGAAAGTCTCTTTACTAACATACCTCTTGAGGAATGTATTGACCTGGCGGTCAATTACATTTCCGAGGGCAATCCTGACCTTAAGTTAAGTAAACCTGAACTTAGAAGCCTTTTCACTGTAGCCACCGCCCAGACCCATTTCTTATTTAACGGTTCTTTCTATGACCAAATTGATGGTGTGGCCATGGGGTCTCCCCTTGCTCCCGTATTAGCCAATCTTTTTATGGGGCATCATGAAAAACTATGGTTGGAAAATTTTCAATGCTCTAAAATTTTATTTTATCGTAGGTATGTTGACGACACTTTTTGTTTATTTCACTCGGAGCACGATGCTGTTATATTTTTTGACTACATTAACTCTAGGCACCCCAACATAAGGTTTACTATGGAAAAAGAACTTAATCGCAAATTATCCTTTCTAGATGTTCTTATTGATAATAGTGACACTAATTCCTTCCTAACTAGGGTTTACCGTAAGAAAACCTTTACTGGGTTATTAACTAATTATTTTAGCTTCACCTCGTACTCATACAAAGTAGGTCTCATTAGGACTCTTATTGACAGGGCCTACAAGATCAACAACACTTGGTTGGGGTTACACGAGGATATAACCAAGCTTACTGAAATTCTCAAAAAGAACCTTTTCCCTGCCCATTTAATTGAAAAAGTGGTTAACCGTTACATCACTGGGACCCATAGCAATCATTGTCCCCGGGGCTACCCCCTTACCACCTCGCCCACGTTTTACTTTAAGCTGCCGTACATAGGCCATTTTTCTGTCATCACTCAGAAGAAGATTCGACACTTAATCAAGCGCTATTGTAATGATTTAGACATCAAATTAGTTTTTTCTTCCTTTAAGATAGGTAACCTTTTTGGTGTGAAAGACCCTATCCCCGACGGGCTTCGTTCACGTGTGGTTTATAAGTTTACATGTGCGGGCTGTAATGCCTGTTATGTCGGCGAAACCTCCCGACATTTTTCCACACGCGTACGTGAGCACTTAGCCGTTGATAGGGCCTCTCACATCTTCAAACGTCTTCAGAATTCTGAACGTTGTCGCTCATTGTGTTCAATAGACTGCTTTCATATTTTAGATCACGCCACTACCAGCTTTCAACTCAAGATAAAGGAGGCTAGCCATATTCAAAAAGAACTACCTTGCCTCAATCAGCAATTACACCATGTAAATCTAAAATTATCCTTTTAATTTACACCTTTTCACGTTCTGTTGTTACTATTTGTCTTAATTAGCATTTTTGCCTACTTAAAATTCAACTTGCTTTGTAATCATTCATTCAACTGAAGATGACAGAAGTTCTGTCGAAACATGTCTTTCAAACTTGAAAAATTGGTCGTTTTCCTTAAAATCTTTACATGTCTGCTGCTATCTAGACCTTAATTTTCATTTTTAATTCAAATTTGATTCATTTGTAAAAACAATATTCCTACACGCATCGCTGAATTACGTTTTCGATCAGAGTCAAAGCTCAAAGCATGGGTTTGTCTTGTGTTTAAAATTGCCACTTTCACTTTATCGCGTAGTATTAGCTTTTAGATTCTTCAACCATTTAAATCACAACCCTAGAGGGTTCATTTGTTAAGAGCTTTACAATATAAAAATAGGAAAAACATATCTATTTCTTGACGTGGACATATCCTTGCTGTTGCAGTCTGCATAAATGACCTCTGGAGACGAAATAGTTTCGATATAACATGTCTAATTAAAGCATCCACCATCAATTTTTGCTTTTTTCAGTGAAATATTTATAGTACGCTGATTTAGAGAAATATTCGGATTCAAAACTAACTTCGAAAAATGGAAAACAGTTTTGCCTCGTTTTCATGCTCGGTATTTGGATCATTTATTTAAAGCTGCAACTTCACGATTAAAAACTCAAAATCAGGCCTGGTAAACAATTTTTTCGTGTTCAGCGAATAATTTTCAACTAAGAAAGTGTGTTTACCAACTTTTCCTCGGGTTTGCCGACAGAAGTTTAAAATAGCAGGCTTTCTTGGACTTTGTCCCAGTCTATAGTATCAGCCTTGCAGTCTACTGTTTGTCTTCAGACAATAAGTGCACTGTTTCGAGACTTCTGATTGTCGCCACCCGACAAGGCAAGGTTTCAATCAATCTTTGACATGCTGATACTTTATGAGTTTATGAGAACCCATTAGAGAGTCGTCAAACATCGGTCACTAGAATAGGCTTTGTTTTAATGCGCGACATAAAGTTCATAGTAGACCGGTCTTTGTGTGGCAATATTTCCGGGAAACATCAACATGCGGGCGAAGTTTCTGAGAAATATTGCCTATTGTTTCAAGTGACCACATTTGATGAAGCGAATGCAACGTCTTTGTCTTTCTTAGTCAAAACATCTAATTCAAATGCAAAGAGTCTGCCGTATAAAAATAGTGAATTGAATTGCTGAAAACACACCCAAGAATTTGCGAAATCAAACTGCGTGGAGAGGATGACGAGAATGTTTTCTTTTGTTTTTACAGTTATCGTGGCGCTTATTTGTGCAAGCCCCAGAAGTTCTCAGGCGAGGACAGAGGGTAAGTACATAGTAAGTAAGTCAGATCTAGACTATCCCTGAATGAATGCATTAAAAGTCATTCACATTATCACTCTTTGGTTTCTTCCTTGCTTTGCAACGACGTAGACGTCGATACTGTCTAAAGAGTTTGACAAGCAACTTGGACGAACATGCAGTACAAAAATTATATTTGCTGCTTCACTGTGTTGTGTTTGTTGGTTGCCACTCGCGCGTTGAAACGATGGGCATAGCGTGGAGAGAAGTCGATCAAGACGCACCGAAGACTGACATGTGGGTGCGTTTCTTTAACAAAATCTAAGATTGGATTCTTAAATCCGAAAGAATCCGAAAACGGATTTTGCGTTTCTTTGCTAAACAGATCAATCCAAGATCTCTCGGATCATGGTGCGTCAAAGGAACCGAAGAGTCCAGTCTGGATTCTTCGGTACCTTTGACGCCGAAGAATCCACTCTAGATTCCGAGAGATCTTGGATTGATCTGTTTAGCAAAGAAACACAAAATCCGTTTTCGGATTCTTTCGGATTTAAGAATCCAATCTTGTATTTTCTTAAAGAAATGCAGTAGCTGCAGTAGCTGAACATGTATTAGTAAGCATATCGGCCCTTTTACTCGCTAACTTGCTTAAGATGATATCAGCCATCTCAACCACATGTCTGCAGTTATAGAGGAAATTAGAAAGAAATGATGCTATCAACAAACAGCTTCCATGTCATGAACAACCTGATAGCTTGAGATTAAACGAAGCAAAAAACTGTGCGCTGCAACAAGATTAAATCATGCTTCAAGAAGTGATACAAACTTGATGTGTGTCAAATGTACAAATTTCTAGCATTGTTGGAATCCGCACTATGTAGAGTATCACTGGGAATGTTCCAGTGCAAGCACTTTCAACGTTTTCCACTTAATTGCTACTGTCTAGTGAGTATGAGGTACGGAGTTGACTTCGCTTTAATAACAAAAAAAAAGAACCGTGAGCCGGCTAGTGGAATCTTAATGCAGCAGAGGTCGATTTCCTTTATACATACTAAGAACCTGTTGTTAACTGCCGCTAGCTTTGCTTAGGACACAATTTCGTAGATCTACGCATTTCTTATGCGCTCTTTCCCTAAAACTTCGCATCCCAAAAAAAAGGAAAACACAGTATCTAGTCAGTGTGACATGTGATCTGTTCCACATTTTCTACTCAAGCCAAAAAGCGATGAAGAGGGTCATGAGATTGTCAATTAAAGTTAGACCAATAGCCTTGGTATCTGGAGTAAGCAGATATGATTATATTGTTTATTGCAACTCGTGGCATAAATTAGCAAATACAATACACCGATTCCAGAAAAAAACCGGAAGTTGCACGCAAGCGAGGCTTAATAGCCCTCGAGCTTTCAAAATGGCGGACGAAATGCTGGGGAAGAACGAAAAAATTCGAATGTATGTACGTTAGAGCTACTTGTCTAGAGCAAATGTGGTAAAGAAAAGGAAAAGAGTTGGACACAAGTGTTGTGCGGCTGCAAACTCTAATAATCGAAGCAAAAACCGACCTGATTTATCATTTCCACGACTGAGTTTGCTTCGGACAAGCTAGCCAGATAAACAAAGAAGAAAAAAGTGGGAAATACTTCTGCAAAGGGGAGATGTCTATTTTACCTCGGTAGGAAATAATTTTTGTTTTTCCGAGCACTTCTTGCCAAGTGATTTTAAACTGAGTACACTTTTTGAAACTGGGAGCCGTACCCTCGGCTTTCCCTTGGGCAAACGTTGATGAGGAATCTCTGTGTAAAGCAAAATATATGATGCATCTGAGTCTGGCATATGAATACCCATCAGCTTCGATCAACTTAGGAATTAATCAGTTTTCTTGCCTCTGAGGTAAACAAAAAAAGTTTCCCAAAAACAATGTTGAATGTGGAAGGACATTAGTGATTTAAATACAGCCATTGATGAATTTTGAATATTTTTTACTCGCTTAATATTTCAGCAAGATCTGGCTTTTAGGTTTAATGTTTCAGAACTAGTAGTGTCAGATAAATTATTGCATGGGCCAATTTCCTGTACTTGATGTTGGGGAGCCAGCCCATGAATTATTTACCTGAAGTTTTCCTAGGCTGAATTTGAAAACATAAGGTGCAGAATAGACTGCAGAGAGATAACAGGTCAGACACCCAAGACCTGGACATCCAAAAGTGAACTTTACTCTGAATAAGTCTGACAACACATTTTAAGGCCTAGTAGGAATTTTCCTTAATGTCGTAGATTTGATAGACAGCTTGTACTGGCAAGCAGGAAGGTTATAATCTTCATCCATTCTATGCAACCAAGTAAATCAGAACTGACTATAACTTTAATGCCAATTTTCTAAGGAAGATTGTTTTCCAACCATGAACCAGAACTGCAAATGTAAGAATACAAGCTGAAATGGCTATTAGGAGAATAAATGGATGGCATGTATTTGATGGTGAAACTCCACTAAGGTTGTGTAGAGTTGTTAATCAACCCTGGATAGTGAGCTATTTGCTTGTAAACTGGCAGAAAAAAGTTATCTGATGTTTATTTGTCATTTGGTAGTGACTTTAAACAGAGTACACGATATTGTTCATCAGTGGTAATTAAATATTTGGTGATTTCCACCATACTGAAATTGTGCATTATGTGGCTTCATGTTCTATTTTCTGGCACAGGGTGTAACATAGAAGGACACATGGTAGAGCTGGTGTATAATTTTGCTAATAACATAAAAGTGCAATTGAATTTGACCTCATTGAGAATTTTCTACATTGTATGATCTTATAGATTCCCAATTGTTTTGAACTATTTTGAAATATTTATTCAAATATTCATCACCAGAGAAAAACTGGAAGTAGCTGAATTTTCTCATATTAGATGCTGGACAAAATTTTTGGACCTTTGATGTACATTATTTATTCTGGCTTTAGCAATAATCACATCTTGTAAGGCCATCTCTAAGCATTAGGTAAGCCAATTCATATATAATATATTTATCATAAACTGCTCAATATTCTTTAGCATCTCCTTCCACCATTCTATGTCCAAGGAATTTTGCTCATTAAAAATTTGCAGTTACTTTCAATTTATAGCCAGGACATTCCAAAGTCTGTTCACAACAAAGAGTAGTTGTTGTACATTGTACATTGTACATCATAAACTGGAGTTCATATGACTCTTGTTTACTTTTAAACCAGTGTCAAACATTTTGCTTATTGATTTTATAAGGCAATCTTTCAGGGTCTCACTATCCATAACAATGACATTCCTAGCTTAAATTATTTCATGGAGATTGCCCTTACTTGGGTCTGTAACCTCAGTCCAGCTGGGGGACCCTGGGGAGGCCCCCAAAATTTCCCTTTTCTCTTGAACAAAAAAAAAAGCATTTTGTTACTTGCACCTTCGTCGATCCCTGTTGGTGCATTATTTCAATGTACTTGTTCATTACTAGTTGCTAGTTTTCTACGCCATCTTTCATGACATGTGACTGATAGTCTTTGTTACACTGTAGTACACGTCACTGATAATTTTATTGGTGATTTGACTGATGAATCAGCTTTGTGATTGCGTCCTACCCTGTAACGCAATGATGCTGTCACTGTACCGAACCCTTGCTTATACCATTCTTGGCGAGTAGATCGTGGTCTTGTTTGATACTCTGATTAGCATCTTTTGAACTTTTAAAAGGATTTCCCTTTATTTTCTAACACCGATTGTTAATTTATGAAGAGAGATTGGATGTTCTCAAACTTGAGAAGACTGAAGTCGTCAGTGAAAAATGAATCAGCCGTAGGAAATTTTTTTAAGTGTTTTGTTGCAATATTCCCGATATCCGACACAATTTTTAAATTTACTTCCGTATGTTCTTTCGATCTCTTGCTGTAGCTTTAGTAAAGCATTCTTCGGGTCAGGGTCGTAAACTTTTACAATTTTCATTTCATTCAGATTCTTTTTCCTAAACCGACCATGAACAAAGTTCTTTTAGGCAATAAAAATGGTGAGAACAGGTTGTTTTTGCGCATATTGGAGATCGAGACAATCGAAGGATGGAAAACATACCCGTCTAAAAGTTCCTTTATTTTGCCCCTTTGATTTATACGGCGACTTTTAAGCCAGAATTTCGATTGGCTGAGTGTCAAGTTTTCAATGTTCTTCGCTCACACTGACGCCGGGAATATCATCAGCAGAGAGATTGGCCTTTCTTCTTCGTTCGCCATGTTGCTTTAATTACCGCGAGGGCTATTAAGCCTCGTTTCGGTGCAACTTCCGGTTTTTTCTGGAATCGGTGTATTTAGCAGACACCATTTCCACGTTTCATTCAAAATGTAGTTTTTTCGCTGTAGTTACTGGTTCGCAGATTTCCCTTTTCAGTTGTGCAGTCGTGTTTCCCTCTTAAATCAGGGAATTCACACTAGATAATAGGAGCTGAGTAAATACTTGTAAATTCAGCTGAAAAAAAAACAACTGTGCGAGAAACTTACTACTGTTGCTATTTCGCTCAGACTCCACAGAAACAGATTAATTAGAATCGTGAATATAGCTGTGATCGGCATGAATCCAACCTGAGCGCAGAGAATTGATTGAATGGCTAAATCTATGGAGAGAAATAGTTTGCTGTCTTGTCCTTTGAATAAAACGTAATTTCAATACGAAAAAGACTGATTGCTTCCTTTGTACACATGCAGGGCTTGTCAATGTGGACATAACAGTCAGCACAAGTAAGCTGAAGGAAACCAGACAATTCTACACAAAATACTTGAAGTTCAAAGTAGTAAAGGAAACCCCTGGATTTCTTTCTCTATCACCCGGACCAGGTAGGTATTGAAACATGATGGATCATGATGCTTCTCCTCATGTGACTAGACCATAACAAGGACGTACAGCTTTCTTTGCTTCTTATTCTTGTTATTATTCGCTGACTCCTTCTCCACCCACCTCTTGTATGACAGTAGAGGAACAATTGTCAATCATTTGAAGGTGGTCAAAAATTACTATTATCATTAAGGAGGTGAGTAATGTTTGGGGTGACACCGTCTATTCTGAGCGGGACTTCAGGTCCAGAGGTTAGGGAATGAGCTTGAATTGTTGCAGATAAAAATGCTCCTCCGGTAACAACATGCTCGAGAAAAGCCTACGAAAAAGTGTAACCTGAGTGAGTGAGCGAACCCATAAATCCTCTAATATATTGATGTTCAAGATTAGCCAATAAATATATAACTAGAAGTTTAGTACGCTGTCACATTTTTAACAACCATACGCGTTTTTTTAACCTAAGTTTTGTTTTATTGTAGGAATAGCTTTTCTTGATTTCGTCGTGGAGGGTGCAGAGCATTCATGTGCCAGACCACAGTTGGCCAAGGAATTCGCGGGAAAAGGCATGTTCCTCACATACAACTTTGGAGACGTGGATGCTGCTTGTGAAGAGTTTAACAAGTCCGGCTATCCAATGGCCATGCCAATCAAAACTGAACCCTGGTTTGAACGTCACTGTTACGTCATAGATCCAAATGGAATACCGCTGAATCTGGCGCACTGGAACGAAACTCCAGCTGAGCCAAAGGGTGAAGTAATATTACGTTTTATGATCCGGTGTTAAATTGAGTGCCGTAAAATCTAAACCAAAGTTATCACTCCATTGGACCAATCAAAGCTCGAAGCATATACGCGTAATTGGTGCGGAGAGCAGGCAAACGTGTGCTACAAGTCGCGATAGGTTTCGGTTTATTTCTGATTGGTTGAGAAGGTGGCACGCGTTTTTTAAACCAATCATTAAGCGTAGACGGAACCATGTCACCTTGTTCAAGGTGATATGCTTCTGGGGTAGAATGTAAATCCAACGCAAACGCGAATTATGTTCGACACCGTAGCAAGCGACAATCACTCTATGTGGATATTTCAGTTTTTCTTTGTCATATGGAGAAAACTGGATTTAACAGAATCGAAATCTCGCCTTCTAATTCGTGAATACAAATCAAAAGCATTCGTGTGAGTAAGTTGCGATTTATCATACAAAAGGAATGAGAACGATCGAGCTGGTTAAACTAGTAGTAGCAAATTAACACAATTTTTTTCCCGTATGATAACAGGTGCTAGCAGCATGATATTTTATTACACCTCTCATGATTTACAAGAACTACAAACTTGGTACAGCAAACACTTGAACATGACAGTGGAGAGAGGGGTGGACTGGGTTGGCTGGGTGTTAACGATGACCGCTGCTAATGGCACCGTGGAGTTTCGTCCTTTCCAACCTCGGAACATAACTTATAACCCAGCGTCTTTGATCCCTCATCTGCTGGAAGAGTTTGACGGACATGGTCTGTCATACACTTTTAACTTCAACACCTCGAGTGAAATTGATAGGTAAGAGTCATTACCGACAGGTGTCGCATCTGTCTGGTCTCTATAGAGTCACGTTCTTTCTTCCACTATTATATACCCCAACATACCATTTTAATATGTCGAATTATTGTCGCGTTTCGATTGGTTCTGACGCATAAACAAATGTAGGGCAGACGCATAGATGATGTTCATTAACATTCTTTCTTTGTTTCTTTATTATTGTATCTAAAACCCAGAGATTCCATAAAACAAGAGATTCTATTCACTAATAAATCACGGAAAACGTCACTGAAATTGTGGTAAGAACGCCAGTGACACACTGTGCTATCGCCTCGTCTGCCCCTTTTTTGTTCCTGCCACATTTTGATGTCATCTGTGATCAATTACTGAACAGACGTACGGCAACATGGAATCTATTTCAGTTAAGGACACAGCACTTTCGTATCAGAACATCTTAACAGCTATCATAAGTGCGTCTAGTACAAAATTCAAGTTGCAATACTAGCACTGCCACGATCAACCAATAGTCACTTGCGAACTTTGTGTATATATCCGTTATTCAGCACGCGCTCTTCTCCCGACTGGGTTCAAGTATATATAGAGCGGGAAAGAGAGACTTCAGGGCTAGCTCTTGGTATGATTGCGTTACAGGTGGTGCCATTATCTTCAAAGCCGAGATCTCCCTCTGATGCGTCCGTTAGGCTCGGTGGGAGGTCATAGGAGGTGTGCAGTGGACGATCCCAATGGCGTGGTCATTAACATTGCTACCCCCGGTTGGAATGAGTACGAGGAGGAGGTTAACTGCCCCAAACCCACCGCCAAGGCTGCTCGGAACGTGGGGAGAACCTGGATGATATCTATGACTACAGCTCTTGTAATGGCAGTCTTGTCTCTGCTGTAGTTCAGGATTCATCTCCATTGGATATGCATGAACCTACGTTCCTGTAAACCACTTGTTATAGTATTATTCTAGACCGTAGATTCAAGATAGAATCAAATTCTATTAGAGATGTTTTAGGATCGCTCATTTGTTAAAAGTAAATCAATTTGTAACGTAATTGCAACGACAGCCCTTCATTCAAAACGCGGCGCTTCCTGTCTTAAAGGTTTCCGTTGTACCAAGTGGTGAAGCATTTTAGTGATTAAAACATTTTACTTTAGCGATTCCCGGCCACAGTCTTCATTAAGAGTCAAAAGGTGTTAAGAACAAAGCGTGCCGGCTAATCCGAAGAAGAAGTAGTCTTCACGGCTAGTTAGCTTAAGCTCTCCTTTCCCTTACTCAAGAACCCCATTTGAACATGATCCTGCTTGAAACCCAGGGAGCTATTACTGAGTTAGTGTGCCATCAGGCCCTTCTTCTCTTTACTTTCTTTCCCCTCGAAGAGCCTAAGCCAATTCAGTATGTTAGCTGACATGTTTTTTACTGCTTGACTGGTAACTCTCGTCAGATAATTCTCCGCCAGGTTTATTTTTTAACAATAAACAACGAGCAATGGGTACTGTTGCTCGTTCTGGTCCATGATCATCGCAGACTTCTTCCAGCAGTTTTATATCAGCTTACCCTAACAATATGCTCTTATACTCATCTACACTCTAAGGGTTGGTCAGGCATCATGAGAGTGAAATGTGTTTTCCCGACACAATGCAAATATCCCGGCCAGCTGGCCAGAGCTCGAATTTGAACCTCGGCCTCAATTTGGAGTCTAAAACCATCAATTGGTGCACCACTTCTCCGCAGCGATACGAACTGCCTTGAGAGTTGACAAAGCATAAAACACGAGCCAAAATACTACCTAGGTGAACCTCTCTCTAACATCGGCACGCATAAAACCCTTTTTTCATCTGATCGCCGCTTGATGCATGTGCTGTTAACACTGTTTGGGTGAACTGCTAGTCCGGCGACGCACGAGCTGAACGCGAGTGGGCTCAGCATTTTTCCTAGACCTCAAAAGCACAGGCGTGCGGGCAATTTTTTTCCAGAAGGGAGGGGGGGAGGGCGGGGAATCATTTTCCCAAAAACTTTTCGCAAGTTCCCCAAATTTTTATAAAAAAATCGAGCACAAACGAGGGTCGTAGGATTCACTAACATATAGGTCTTCGTATGGAGTGAAAATAATCTTCCACTTAATAGGTCACGTTACAAGTAGAACACATATGCATAAAAAGAAATAACTGTCTCAGCCATTGCAACGGCCAAAAATATCAATACTACGATCCATGTTATTGTTTAGTACAGAGTTGGCATATCCCTCTCAATGTTAATCAGTGCGATGTTCCTGACACGCTGTTGCCCCGTGTTATTGCGGAGGTAGGTTTTCAATTTGCGCAACGCACTGAATGATCGTTCTGCAGAACACGATGTAGCAGGTATCACTACAAGGATGTGCACCACATTGGAAAAGTCTGGCAACATATCAAATAGATCTTTCTCATGCATTGTCTGCAGTATTTCTCAAACAGTCGTGGAATGGAATCTGCGCTCACGACGAAAACTCGTGTACATTTTCTGCTTAGCTTCCAGAATCTCGCCGTCGATTTCGTAAAATTTAGCGATGCGAGAGAAGCTTTCTTTATCAGGCGTATCCCTGTGAAAGATATCTCCCAAAGCACAGAGTATTTCCTGGTCATTTCCACTGAACCTGACCTTAAGCTAAGACAGCACCTTGTCGGGGGACACACAGTAACTGTTAATGCGGTGGTGCTATTTCGATTTCTACAAGGGCTTAATTGAATGCGGCGCGATGCCTTGTGTCTGGGTGCCCTGGCTTCTCGTAATTCAAACCGAGAATTGGTCAGCCACTTCTTAATTTTCAGACCCATTGCTGATGCTATCTACCATAGGCTGCTGAAACTTTCCTCACTCCGACACCCGCGTAGGGTCTGAATGGTCATGTTGGCGTTTCTATGGGCGGAGATGACGTCGCCGGCTTCCCCAGAAGATATCGGCACAGACTATTAGTGTTGCTTAGGATTATTTTCAACACACACAGTCCAAAGATAAATTCCAAGTCACAAATGGCAGTCAATAAAACTCTGCTCTCAGAGTAGGTTTTTGGATCTTTGCCTGAAGACAGCGTGAGCAGAACTTTTACAATGCGTTCCACTTGTCTGTGTACAGCCTTCACGGCTTCCCACCGGAATGACTTCAGCGTCAGTCTCAGACCTTCACCTTCTACTTCTATGTTGCCAGACAGGGCGTGGCGTTGGGGACTCGCTTCTAAGAAGTTGTACAGAGCCTGGTTCGAGAATCTGTGTCATAGTATCCTGTAGGGCGAGTTTGAGCACATGTCCGTAACAGTGGACGTAGATACCGAGCGGGAAGCACTCTTCCATTCTTGTTGAAAGTCCTTTGTGTACACCGTTCATATCAGCTGCGCCATCCGCGAATGCTTTACCAACAATAATCTTGAGGTCGAGATTGAGTTCAGAGATAACAGATTTCACCAGTTTATACAGTGTTTTGCCTTCGGTTGATTTCGTGGAATAGAAACCAATGAATGCTTCTTTCTTCGCGCCATTCAAATTAATTCTGATTAAATTTTGATGTAGCCGGAGCATCATTATTTACTTGGATTTAGTAAATGGTTTAAACCCAGGAGTATCGGAAGTCTTTCAGCCAATACCATCCGGCTAAACGATCACGTTCAAAGGACCAGACTTATAACATCATCGACTAACAAACATTATTCTCTTGACTCTGAAGACGACTTCCGCTCAGGTTGTCGAAACGTCAGTCACCAACAACAGTTCTTTTCAGAACTACCCTCACCCGGACGATCACACTTTACGAACTACTTGGATATCTGACGTATCTGGAGCAGTATGTACTATATATGTACCACTGTGACTCTGAAGCTAAGATCTTTGCCAACGTTTTCGGCGTCGATATTCCTGCTTACTTGTGATTGTTTCATCACCGCTGGTGAAACTTAGTTGCGATTGATTTGGCGCACGAGGAACCGTAAATTTAACTTTCTTGCCTTTATGCTTGGTTTTTGCATGCGCGTCCTGGTACTCGGCAAAGGTTTCTTTTTCCTATTCGGAGCAGGTGACGCGATGGCGATAGCCTCGCCTACGTTTCTGCGGCGCTGGGTTCGACATGTCGAATATGGCTAGATATCGCTAGATATAGGCAAACAAAAGAACAGGCGTATTTCCCACGTTTCACTCACATTTCTTAAAATACACAAGGGGCGGTAAATACTTTAATCTCGGGTTCGAGTATAATTTGATCAGCTGAAAAACACGTTGCCTAGTACGCGACTCAAATCCATCGATTTTATTCTCAAGTAAGGCCCCGCTCCACTCATGATAAACTTGATAAAGTTCGACTTTAGAGCGACTTTGGAGCGACGGCTTGTTCATGCAGACGGCGTACTTGCATCGAACTTAATTCGGGAAGCCGGTGGTAACAATTTTCGACGAGAAAATATGCGTTCTGAATTCAAGAACTCTGTCCAAATAGAAAAGCTGTGACTAACATTTCGCTGTTATAGCAATATTTAGGGAAGCAAATTCAGGCCCGTTCCAAACGCCGCTCCATTCATGCGCCGAACCTAACTGATGAGTTAAGTACGGCAGAAGAATGGCGTTTGAATCAGTTTGGTTCGGCAGGTTAGGTTTGGTGCGGCAAACAACTTTAAATTCGGCCTGCCAACCACTCACTGTGGTGCCTCAAAGTCTAATTGCTGCCCGCATAGGGTAGCCTCCTATTTCTTTGTTGATATCTCGACTTGAGGTTATCTGTTTGTTAGGAGTTCCCAGGCCTCACTGCGTAGACAGTCTGCAAACCTTTGGTCGTTCGTACCTTGTACATTCGTCGCGTTCGTTGAGTGCCTTGTTATGTACATTTGTCATCTCTTGATGCGAAAGGAAGCTTTTTACTAAAACGGTAAGTTACTCAGTAGCTTGTCATGTCAGGTGTAAATTTAAGTATTTGGGGAAGTATTGCTGAGAGTAGCGAACGTTTTAGTGATGAATCGAGGGGAAGACGATATTCTTTCTTGAGTCTCACCGCGCTGTTGTTCCATGAGTATTGCCCAGCGAGGTATACTGACTGAATGATAATTTGCCCAACGAGGCGAATACAGCAAGTGAATTGTCCCGCGAGTTGAACAAACTGAATTCTGATTTGCCAAACGAGACGAATAAAACAAGTGAATTGCCCAACGAGGCGAATGAAATAAGCAAATTACCTACCGAGGCAAACAAACGGAATAATAATCGTTAAATTTACACCAGACATGACAAGCTACTGAGTAACTTACCGTTTTTGTAAAAACAAAATATCTATCGCGTTTTGATAGCTGTTTATAAATAATAATAATTTATTATTATTGAAAATTATTTCGTCAGCATTTATTGCAAGTAGTAGACACCTAAAGTGTTATTTTTTGTCTATGTAGAGTTTGTTACTGTTCATGTTACATGATTGTTTCAACTAAAATATCTATCACGTTTCGATAGCAGTTTATCAGAAGAATAATAATTATATCATTGACAATTTTTTTTATCAGAATTTATTGTAAGTAGTACAAATCTACAAAGAGTAAAAAAAATCAAATGTACCAGTAAAAATAAATCGTTCGAGCTAAATATTACCCTTGCCCGTTGTGTCGGTTAGATAGTAATCCCTTGACAAATAAGCGAGTGCGAAGCTGTACGTAAAAACTCATGCCTTAAGAAAGAAAACGAGGCCTTAAATAAGAAGTACAATAAAATTCAATTTCAAACTTGTTTATTTCTACGACATTAATTTACTATATTTTTCCAGCGATCTCCAACACCGTGTGATATCTTCACGTCTCGTCCCCACCATCTTTCTACAAGGGGCAGCACTTCACTTCCACTATGGAACCAGTGGTCTAAATAATTTGCGGTTTAAATTACAATTTCCAAAAAAAAAAAGAATAGCCAAGTTATGAAAGAAAGGAAAAATTTGCATTAAAAGAATTACAAAGGAGGCGTAAATTGTTGGTGATTGAAACCGAGGTCGTGACTGGTTGATTTAAACTACAGCTTGAAATGTGATTGGTTGATTTTAACTACAATTGAATGTGATTGGTTTATTGAACTGTCCGATAACAACTTGGCAACTGAATTAGTGGAAAATAGGAGTTTTTTAAAACAAAAACAATCCAGGAAATTGTAATTTTTATGATTAAAATAGTGAATTGAATTGCTGAAAAACACACCCAAGAATTTGCGAAATCAAAGTGCATGGAGAGGATGACGAGCATATTTCCTTTTGTTTTTACGGTTACCGTGGCGCTTATATGTGCAAGCCCCAAAAGTTCTCAGGCGAGGACAGAGGGTAAGTATATAGTAAGTAACTCAGATTTACACTATCCCTGAATGAATGTATACACATGATCACTCGATCTTTGGCCTCTTCCTTGCTTTGCAATGACGTAAGAGCAGCTTGCTGTAACAGTCACCTGTACCTATGCAGGATAGAAAAATTCGATTTTTGCAAACTTTGTCAGGAAGAAGGTTTTTACTGACTTATTTCAAAACCGTAACTTTGAGGTTGTTTGGATTTTTTTTTTTTTGTCGAAACGGCCTAACTTATTTTGCCTCGAAAAGAACAAAACTCGACCCCAAAATTACACTTTTTACGAACGCTAACAAGCCAAAATAATAAGCGTGGATGGAAAAGCTAACCCATGGGACTAAAACATCATCTTTTAGCAGTTATTTAGCGTTGTCAGATCCCTATGGAATATAAACCTGAAATTTTAGCAAATTTATACGCTTCGACGATGTTGCGTCACGTCAAAATTTAGGTCAATTTCGTGGACCAAAAAGACAATCTGGTACAAGGATTTACCTGCCCAAACTATTTCTCTGGTTAAAAGTAGTAGTGTAATAGCTGCCGCGTTATCCTGTTTCTACCCCCTTTCAAAATGGCCACCAATAAAAGTTGGAGAAATCGTGACGTCACGACGACATCGCCTAAGTGGTGCAGGGGGGTCATGGTGGTTAAACGGGAAGGGGTTGGGCCTGACGTCATGCTGTGGAAGTTATATTAGTTCGGGGGGTGGGTTGGCCTTAGCATCCCCTGCTTGGGGGGGATTTGGGGCTGACTTCAGGCGATGGTGAACCCTAATCCGTCTAGGTGTAAGGCGATGATGTCACGAACTTGGACTTAGGCTTTAGGCTTAGGGTTGGGTTAAGGGTTGGGCTTAGCACCCCTGCTTGGGGGTGGGTTGGGGGCTGACGTCATGGACAGGGAGAATAACTCCTCTTCTAGAGGTCATAAAAAAAACGTTGAGACCATACGTGACGATGACATCAAAACATGAATTTTTGTAATGAGGTTTTCTTAACAACAACAGTGGAAAAGACACTATTTTTCAAAAAAGGTGATGGAATCTTCTATACCATGAAAATGGGAGCCTTCCTTTAAGATAAAAAGGCTGTCGGGTTCGGTGGTCCAACAAAGAGAAAATGACACCAATGATCTGGAGGTTTCACTTCCACGATCAATAATTGATTGTCAGGTAAAAGTTCCTGGAGTTGCATCAGTTCGAAAATGTTCCAGTCGTCCTGGCTCTGTTTTACGTAAGTCTGAAGATTGATGATGTGAGTCAAAGAGTCTTTCAGAGATTCCCCGCACCTTAATTTTCTCTGCTCGCCAAGGCTCCGTCTTCTTGGGTTGTGAAGAACATCTTTCAAGAGTTTGTAGTTGTTATACTGTTCTTTTAACTTGGTGTGATTGTAAAGATTCCATTGTTGTACTATCTCCACCATGGCAGGGAGCGTAAATCCTTTGTGAGGTGGAACTGAGAGGAAGGCACACTGGAGCGGACTCAACAAATCCCATAACGGTTTGATACCTGTCTTTAAAAATCCGATTCTCTTGCCGTCTTTTTGTCTGCCACTCAACGTGGTCGGGACTGACATGGTGTAAAGCACTTAAAACTATTCGTTGGAGCTCCTTTTTATAACCGAAAAAAGCCATATCCCCTCTCTCCCCCCTCTCTGAGTTGACGTGATTGGAAAACCTCCTCCTCCATGGGCTGACGTCATGATCGAGGTGATCCCCCTCATGCGGTGAAGTCAGGCCGGAGATGGCGCTGGGGGTGCTAAAGTGGGATTTTCAAAAATTGCGGACGGACATGCATGACTCATCGGCATTTTTTTGAATTTTTTTCCACCCATTCTTAGGTTTACAAAGCGGGACCTCTTTCACCCCAGAGAGAAATATGGAAATCTATCTGCCTGACCTGCCTAAGCTTGACTCACATCTTCATCTAAAACTGTGTTTTTTTCTCATAGCTATACAGATAGGACTGTTTGCACATACAGTGGTGGTGATAGATTCGTGACGAATGCCGTGGTTTCCAGATGTGTAAGCGGAAAATGTTCGAGTACATGATGTTCGCAGCTTAGTAATAATAAGTGTTTAAAGATGAAACAGGGTTCGAAATTAAGGTGAATTTAATGCCATCCATTTTCCACTGTGTCCTTAGCATGTAGGCGATCAGCCAACCACTGTATCATTCGTTGGATTTCCAGGGGTAGCTTATCGCAGTGATTGAGTGCCTACCAATAAAAAAAATGTTTCTTCTTTTTTAGTTGGCTAGGACGGTTATCAAATATTCATAACGAAAACAATCAAACTCACCTCACCAGTCTCTTGCTCGTGACGAAGGGCCTGCCGTAAAAGGCTTAAATCTCTTGGGGAGTCCATGCTGAGAAGTTTGAAGTTGGCACACTACACGACGCCTTATATACTCGTGGCTCTTAGCTTTTGGCTCTAGAAAAAAAGGCGATACCCCACGCAAATCATACATCTTTGCATGTGACATGGGTTTTTTAAATGATTTGAAAAAGTACAATACCAACACTAATAGCTACGATAAGAGTTCCAGGGGCGTTCAGTCTTGAAAGGCACATTTCGTGCTGGCATATACAACGTAATTTACGAGACCCGCATATACGCGCATTTTAGCACGCGTATATATGGGTCCTTGTAGGACGCGTATATTTGAGCATTTATTTCGCATATCCCCGCCCTTGAATTTATGCAAATATGTGGCCCTTTAAAAATGCGTATATGCGCGATCTAAATGGTCGTATATATGAGCTTAAGGTGGTATGGTACCCTCAATATGGACCAAAAAGTTTGTTTAAATATGGTGAAGAAAGATCAATTGTGTGCTATTGCACTCAAGAAGAGAAATTAAATTTCTAGAGTTTTACTCAAAATGGTTGCTATGGAAACCAGCCACAGCCTTTTGAAGAGTGTTTTATAGTATTGACGCCAACACTTCCTGCTCTTTTACAAAACAAGAATTGACTGTCAAATAAGCATATCATGTAAGTTTCTGTTTTGTTCTGTGATATGAACCTAAGTTTTGACAGTTAACTCTTATTTTCAGTGCTTTTTACAGCTTTATTTGGAAATAACCTTATTTTTTACCACATCCAGTGGACAAATCATCTCATGTCACGTGACAGACCTTAAAATGTTACGATTTTTTTGGTTTATATCATCACGACGCTATTGGTCTTTGATGAGCCCAAGTTTCAGAAATTCTACTTAAAAACCTTGCAAAGTAGAAATGTTGGCGCGAAGTCAGTCGGTACAAAAGTAAACTTTTGAGAAAAAATGCACTTTAAGTTTCTTACGCGAAGTATTAAGCATTTAACGAGCCACAAGTAGTGGGTGGATGCAGATTGGATCTCGGGGGAGGGGGTGCAATGGTTGTTCTCTTTTGTAAAAAGTTACCGCAGTTGTGGGAAATATTCCTTGTCATAAGGGAAATGAATGAGCCTGTGATGGCAATTCGAGGCAAAGCTTTTCACAAATAATTATACCAATCGAGTTGTGCATGTCTTAAAAGTTTTTTCTAAATAGTTTCGTTCATATCAGTTAAAAGTAATCTATATTTTTGGTCACGTCCTTATAGTAAACAGTCGTTGCTATGGCCGTTGCCACGTGAAAAAACTTATACCACTGTGTACTTTCCTTAAATTTCACACTCATCTGGAAGGAAATTCGGCAAGATCGTTTCAAAATGTTTTTGACAAGTCCTCAAGGGTCTTAAGTCTTGTATTTCCAAGAAATTGAATTTTTCATGAACATCGCCATATTTTAGGGTACCATACCCCCTTAAAGCCCATACGTAACGTATGTAAACAAGTATACACGGCAGAAAAGCCCGCGTATACCCTGTTGTAATTTTGAAACGAATGGCCAACCATAGGAAGGAACCTGCAAAGAGGTGCCAAGAAAGTGACTTTCTCCTTTTGTGGCTTTGCCCCTTGATTTCGCTCTCGGCCACGCCGCGCGCGTTTGTGCTCCAACGTGAGCCTGCTCGCAGGCTACAAAGAATTATCTAAGCATGTAAATATATTATTCAATTTCCCTGCAGAGGTGTCGGGAGGTGACAATCCCGGGGGTGGGGCATTTGCCCTCTTTCTTTGTCCCCACCCCAGGGCTTTTAGACAGCTCATGTGTCCCCACCCCTGGGAATTTGTCCATTTTAAAAAAAAAAAAAATGGTAATGCTGGAATTGGCTGACGCATAAGCATGTAAATACACTATTCGATTTCCCGATTTTAAAAGTTCCACATTTTCTTCATGCAGCAGTTCCTTTTCTTAAAATTCAGCCTATGAGTAGTTGTTGTTGTTGTTGTCGATGCGTAGCAAAGAATGGTGATTGGTCCAGGAAAATCACGCCACTGTCAAACTTGACTCGAGCGTCGCTTCTCGTGGAATGAAAACTTACAGCGAAAGGAGAATTGAACTGCGAAATCTACAAATCTTAAAGAAAATGTTGGATAAGTCAACTCAGTTTTTGTCATCAGAGCAGCCCTGTGAGCCGAAAAGCTTGGATGTTGCCTCGAATATTGCAGGAGTTCAAAAACTACGCTCGGAAAAATTGCGGCTGCGGTCAACCTGGAGGCCATTCGATTCGAGTTTTGATGAAAGGAGCGTTTAGTAATGGTGGAAATTTGTGTCCTCTGTGGTTGGTGATTCTCAAATCAGTTTGAAATAGTGTCGGAGACACCTTCTAGCTGCGATACAGTTGGCCGTGAGCTGTAGTGAGCTATACTTTGCTCGCTGCTGTGCCCTGAAACGGACTGGAACATTCGCGTCGGACAGCAAGGTTATGTGATTATTTTAACTGATTTTAAGAAGTGGTTTTGATGTTTTATTCCTGACAATCACTGTGTCAACAATTATTTTGAGAGTTCAATGTTTTAAATAAATTAATCTCATAAACATTTTGTTTATTGGGTTTGTTAAATTCGAGATAAAGCAATGGTTCTCGGCTTACCAAGACTAATTTTTAATTTGTGTTTGGTTTAGTCTCGCTCGACTGCCGACTGAGACAGCTCGAGTATTTTTTCTGAGTCATTTTCTAAAACAGAAACGGCTTTATCTTTCTTCTTCCTGCTAGACTATGCTTCTGGTAGCTGTTCAATGCCTGGACAAGACTTTCTTGTACCATATCTTTTGCCCAGTCATGTAAAATATTATCTAAATTCTCAAAACTTTCCGCCATTTTAAAACACAGGGGGAAAAACTTTGAAATGATGACGTCAATCGTGCATCTGTCCTCTAATAGATCATAGGTGAGAACCAATCAAAATGCGAGAATAACTTGGGTTATTATATAATCACTAATAAATCACGGAAAACGTCACTGAAATTGTAGTAAGAACGCCAGTGACACACTGGGCTATCGCCTCGTCTGCCCTTTTTTTTGTTCCTGCCACATTTTGATGTCATCTGTGATCAATTACTGAACAGACGCACGGCAACATGGAATCTATTTCAGTTAAGGACACAGCACTTTCTTATCAGAACATCTTAACAGCTATCATGAGTGCGTCCAGTACAAAATTCAAGTTGCAATACTAGCACTGCCACGATCAACCAATAGTCACTTACGAACTTTGTGTATATATCCGTTATTCAGCACGCGCTCTTCTCCCGCCTGGGTCCAAGTATATATAGAGCGGGAAAGAGAGACTTCAGGGCCAGCTCTTGGTATGATTCCGTTACAGGTGGTGCCACTATCTTCAAAGCCGAGATCTCCCTCTGATGCGTCCGTTAGGCTCGGTGGGAGGTCACAGGAGGTGTGCAGTGGACGATCCCAATGGCGTGGTCATTAACATTGCTACCCCCGGTTGGAATGAGTACGAGGAGGAGGTTAACTGCCCCAAACCCACCGCCAAGGCTGCTTGGAACGTGGAGAGTGCCTGGATGATATCTATGACTACAGCTCTTGTAATAGCAGTCTTGTCTCTGCTGTAGTTCAGGATTCAACTCCATTGGATATGCATGAACCTACGTTCCTATAAACCACTTGTTATAGCACTATTCTAGACCGTAGATTCAAGATAGAATCAAATTCTATTAGAGATGTTCCAGGATCGCTCATTTGTTAAAAGTAATCAATTTGTATCGTAATTGCAGCGACAGCCCTCCATTCAAAGCGCGGCGCTTCCTGTCTTAAAAAGTTTCCGTTGTATCAAGTGGTGAAGCATTTCAGTGATTAAAACATTTTACTTTAGCGATTCCCGGCCACAGTCTTCATTAAGAGTCAAAAGGTGTTAAGAACAAAGCGAGCCGGCTCATCCGAAGAAGAAGTAGTCTTCACGGTTAGTTAGCTTAGCTATCCTTTCCCTTACTGAAGAACTTTATTTGAACATGATCGGGCTTGAAACCCAGGGAGCTATTACTGAGTTAGTTTGCCATCAAGCTCTTCTTCTCTTCACTTTCTTTCCCCTCGAAGAGCCTAAGCCAATTCAGTATGATAGCTGACATGTTTTTTACTGCTTGACTGGTAACTCTCGTCAGATAATTCTCCGCCAGGTTTGTTTTTTAACAATAAACAACGAGCAATGGGTATTGTTGCTCGTTCTGGTCCATGATCATCGCAGACTTCTTCCAGCAGTTTTATATCAGCTTACCCTAACAATATGCTCTTATACTCATCTACACTCCAAGGGTTGGTCAGGCATCATGAGAGTGAAATGTGTTTTCCCGACCAGCTGGCCAGAGCTCGAATTTGAACCTCGGCCTCAATTTGGAGTCTAAAACCATCAATTGGTGTACCACTTCTCCGCAGCGATACTAACTGCCTTGAGAGTTGACAAAGCATAAAACACGAGCCAAAATACTACCTGGGTGAACCTCTCTCTAACATATCGGCACGAATAAAACCCCTTTTTTTATCTGATCGCTGCTTGATGCATGTGCTGTTAACACTGTTTGGGTGAACTGCTAGTCGACGCACGAGCTGAACGCGAGTGGGCTCAGCAGTTTTCCTAGACCTCAAAAGCACAGGCGTGCAGGCAATTTTTGCCAGGGCGGGAAGGGGGGGGAGGGCGGTGAATTACTTTCCCAAAAAATTTTCGCAAGTTGCCCAAATTTTTCAAAAAAAATCGAGCACAAACGAGGATCATAGGATTCACTAACATAGGCCTTCGTATGGAGTGAAAATAATCTTCCACTTGATAGGTCACGTTACAAGTAGAACACATATGTATTCAAAGAAATAACTGTCTCACCCATTGCAACGGCCAAAAATATCAATACTACGATCCATGTCATTGTTTAGTGCAGAGTTGGCATATTCCCTTTCAATTTTAATCAGTGCGATGTTCCTGACACGCTGTTGCCCCGTGTTATTGCGGAGGTAGGTTTTCAATTTGCGCAACGCACTGAATGATCGTTCTGCAGCCTACACGATGTACTGGGTATCACTACAAGGATGTGCACCACATTGGAAAACTCTGGCAACATATCAAATAGATCTTTCTCATGCATTGTTTGCAGTATTTCTCAAACAGTCGTGGAATGGAATCTGCGCTCACGACGAAAACTTGTGTACATTTTCTGCTTAGCTTCCAGAATCTCGCCGTCGATTTCGTAAAATTTAGCGATGCGAGAGAAGCTCTCTTTATCAGGCGTATCCCTGTGACAGATATCTCCCAAAGCACAGAGTATTTCCCGGTCATTTCCACTGAACCTGACCTCAAGGTAGGACAGCACCTTGTCGAGGGACGCATAGTAACTGTTAATGCGGTGGTGCGATTTCGATTTCTACAAGGGCCTAATTGAATGCGGCGCGATGCCTTGTGTTTGGGTGCCCTGGCTTCTCGTAATTCAAACCGAGAATTGGTCAGCCACTTCTTAATTTTCAGACCCATTGCTGATGCTATCTGCCATAGGCTGCTGAAACTTACTCCAACACCCGCGTAGGGTCTGAATGGTCATGCTGGCGTTTCTACGTGCGGAGATGACGTCGACTGTCTTTCCCTGAAGATATCGGCACAGACAATTAGTGTTCCTTATGATTATTTTCATCACACACAGTCCAAAGATAAATTGCAAGTCACAAATGGCGGTCAATAAAACTCTGCTCTCAGAGTAGGTTTTTGGATTTTTGTCTGAAGACAGCGTGAGCAGAGCTTTTACAATGTGCTCCATTTGTCCGTGTACGGCCTTCACGGCTTCCCACCGGAATAAGATAAGATAAGATAAGAACTTTATTAACGTGTCGAAGTCGCTAGCATACAGTGTATACTAATTGGGGACCCTAACTACGATCTGATTACTTATCTAATAATTAATAAAATATGAAATACACATACGTGTTTAAGTGTTTTAAAATATATATATAAAACAAACAATGAGTCATACAGTAAGATCAAGTGTTAGTTGTTACATAAAGATCAGTCTTTACAAGTACTGTCAAGCAGGCTAGTGAAATCAACCAATTTGATGCGCTTTTTAAAAGTGTGCAATGATTCAGAAGATCGAATAGATTTGTCGAGTTTGGACCAAATGACAGGGCCTAAATAGGTCAGGCTATGTTTACCATGAGCAACAGTCCGAAATCTGGGTATTGTGAAATCAGAATTTCTAAGGTGGTACTGAGAATTGTAATGACCACCGCGTGACACTCAATGACTTCAGCGTCAGTCTCAGACCTTCACCTTCTACTTCTATGTTGCCGGACAGGGCGTGTCGTTTGGGACTCTCTCCTGAGAAGTTGTACAGAGCCTGGTTCGAGAATCTGTGTCATAGTATCCTGAAGGACGAGTTTGAACACATGTCCGTAACAGTGAACGTAGATACTAAGCGGGGAGCACTCTTCCATTCTTGTTGAGAGTCCCTTGTGTACACCATTCATATTGGCTGCGCCATCGAATGGTTTACCAACAATAATCTTGAGGTCGAGATTGAGATTTCACCAGTTTATAAAATGCTTCGCCTTCGATTGATTTCGTGGAATAGAAACCAATGAATGCTTCTGTCTTTGTGCCATTGTAATTAATTCTGATGTAAATTCCGATGTAGCCGGATTTGGATTTAGTAAATGGTTTGAACCCAGGAGTATCAGTAGTCTTTCAGCCAATACCATCATGGCTAAACTGACCAATCACGTTCAACGGACCAGACTTATAACATCAACGACTGACAAACGCTATTCGCTTGACTCTAAAGATGACTTCCGCTCAGGTTGTCGAAACGTCAGTCACCAACAACAGCTCTTTTCAAAACTACCCTCACCCGGACGATCACACTATACGAATTACTCCACTCAGGATATGTACCACTGTCACTCTAAAGATCTTTGCCAACGTTTTCGGCGTCGATGTTCCTGCTTTTAGGCCTACTTGTGATTGTTTCATCACCGCTGGTGAAACTTAGTTGCGATTGATTTGGCGCATGACGAACCGTAAATTTAACTTTCTTTCCTTTATGCTTGGTTTTTGCATGCGCGTCCTGGTACTCGGCAAAGATTTCTTTTTCCTATTCGGAGCAGGTGACGCGTTGGCGATAGGACGTCTCTGAGGCGCTGGGTTCAACATGTCGAATGTGGCTAGATATCGCTAGATATAGGCAAACAAAAGTGTAGGCGTATTTCCCACGTTTCACTCACATTTCTTTAATCTCGGGTTCAAGTGAAATTTGATCAGCTGAAAAACACGTTGCCCAGCACGTGACTCAAATTCTCAAGTAAGACCTTTCGGTTTTCGATACAAGCATTTATTTTTAAAAGATCATTGCATGTTGTGTTTTAGACACTCGACATAGCACAATGTAAAGAGGATAAGAGGAACATAATTGCGTGTTTGCGTCCTATGGAATTTTAACTGTAAATCACGCTTCAGTAAGGACGTGAATGAAATTTCTGCAATGCTTAAAAAGTTTCATCAAGAATGAAAAAAAAAATTCCAAATTCTTACAAAAATAAAGCTTTTGTCCAGTGACAATGTGAGACACGAAAAAATAAGGGGTGTTAAGAAAATGCCAACTCGCACTGCTTTTGAGTCTCACCTTTTTGCATATTGATTACCAATACTGTTAATCTCTGTTTTGTAGTGACATTGTAATTTCTCGAAACAAATGGAAACGTTTTAAAAACCCTTTACCCAAATTTCTCTTGTTGCCCCAAAAAGATCTCGCTCAAATTTTTTTTCAAATTAAAATTACAATTATAGCTTGCCCGCGGATAGCTGAGCTAATCTAGGCGGGTAGTGTTCACACGAATCATGTTTACCAAGTAAGGAATCTCTTTCAAAACGAAAGAACCACTCACTGTGTCACCTCAAAGTCTAATCTAAATAATTTGCGGTTTAAATAACAATTTCCGAGAAAAGAATAATAGCCAAGTTATGAAAGAAAGAGAAAATTTACATTAAAAGAATAACAAAAGAGGCGTAAATTGTTGGTGATTGAAACCAAGGTCGTGACTGGTTGGTTTAAACTACAACTTGAAATGTGATTGGGTGATTTAAACTACAACTTTGAATGTGATTGGTTTATTGAACTGTTCGATAATAAACTGTCTGATAACAAACTGTCCGATAACAAACTGTCTGATAACAAACTGTCCGATAATAAACTGTCTGATAACAAACTGTCTGATAACAAACTGTCTGATAACAAACTGTCCGATAACAAACTGTCCGATAGCAAACTGTCCGCTGACAAACTGTCTGATAACAAACTGTCCGCTGACAAACTGTCTAATAACAAACTGTCCGATAACAAACTGTCCGATAACAAAGTGTCTGATAACAAACTGTCTGATAACAAACTGTCCGCTGACAAACTGTCTCATAACAAACTGTGCGATAACAAACTGTCTGATAGCAAACTGTCTGATAACATACTGTCTGATAACAAACTGTCCGATAACAAACTGTCCAATAACAAACTGTCCGATAACAAACTGTCCGATAATGAACTGTTGCCACGTTATCGGTGTAAGGCGATGATGTCACGAGCTTGGGCTTTTGCTTTAGGCTTAGGGTTGAGTCTAGGGTTGGGCTTAGCAGCCCTGCTTGGGGGTGGGGTTGGGGCTGACGTCATGGACAGGGAGAATAACCCCTCTTCTAGATGTCATAAAAAAGTTGAGACCATACGTGACGATGACATCAAAACATGAATTTTTTTAACGAGGTTTTCTTAGCAACAACAGTGGAAAAGACACTATTTTTCAAAAAAGGTGATGGGATCTTTTATTCCATCAAAATGGGACCCTTTCTTTAAGATAAAAAGGTTGTCGAGTTCGGTGGTCCCACAAAGAGAAAATGACACGAATGATCTGAAGGTTTAGCTTCCACGATCAACAATTGATTGTCAGGTAACAGTTCCTGGAGTTGCGTCAGTTCAAAAATGTTCCAGTCGTCCTGGCTCTGTTTTACGTCAGTCTGAAGATTAATGATGTGAGTAAAAGAGTCTTTCAGAGACTCCCCGCGCCTTAATTTTCTCTGCTCGCCAAGGTTCCGTCTCCTTGGGTTGCGAAGAACACCTTTTAAGAATTTGTAATTGTTATAGTGTTCCTTTAACTTGGTGCAATTGTAAAGATTCCATTGTTGTACTATCTCCACCATGGCAGGGAGCGTAAATCCTTTGTGAGGTGGAACTGAGAGGACGGCACACTGGAGCGGACTCAACAACCCCGATAACGGTTTGATACCTTTCTGTAAAAACCCGATTCTCTTGCCGTCTTTTTGTCTGCCACTCAACGTGGTCGGAACTGACATGGTGTAAAGTACTTAAAATTGTTCGTTGGAGCTCCTTTTTATAACCGAAAAAAAGCCATACCCCCTCCCTCCGCTCCCCCTCTGAAATGACGTGATTGGAAAGTCTCCTCCCCCATGGACTGACGTCATGATCGAGGTGATCCCCGTCACGCGGTGAAGTCAGACCAGAGATGGTGCTGGGGGTGCTAATGTGAGATTCTCAAAAAAATAGGACGGACGTGCATGACTCATGGGCATTTTTTTAAATTTTCTCCTCCCATCCTTATGTTTACAAAGCGGGACCTCTGTCACCCCAGAGAGAAATCTGGAAATCTATCTGCCTGACCTGCCTAAGCGTGACTCAGATCTTCATCTAAAGCTATACAGATAGGACTGTTTGCACATACAGTGGTGGTGATAGATTCGTGGCGAAGCGGAAAATGTTCGAGTACATGGTGTTCGCAGCTTAGTAAAAATAAACGTTTACAGATGAAAAAGGGTTCGAAATTTAGGTGAATTTAATGCCGTCATTTTCCACTCTGTCCTTAGCATGTAGGCGATCAGCTAACCACTGTATCATTCGTTGGATTTCTAGGGGTAGCTTATCCCAGTGATTGAGTGTCTACCAATAAAAAATGTTTTTGTCCTAGTTGGCTAGGACGGTTGTCAAATATTCATAACGAAAACAATCAAACTCACCTCACAAGTCTCTTGCTCGTGACGAAGGGCCTGCCGTAAAAGGCTTAAATCTCTAGGGGAGTCCATGCTGAGAAGTTTGAAGTTGGACACTACGCGACGCCTTATATTAGACTCGGCTCTAGAAAAAAAGGCGATACCCCCTTCCCCTCCTCTCTGTGGGCTGACGTCATGCTCGGGCCATTCCCCTCTCTTGACGTCACGCGAGAAATCGCTTTGATTGGTGCATGTGACTCATAAACAACTTTTAATGGAATAGACCAATTTCGATATATTAAAATTCAGTTTAACACAATAGACTTCAGCACGAGGCTCTGGGGAATAAACCCCACAAACTCTGTAGTTATTCCCCAGAGCCTCACACTGAGGTCTATTCTTTTAGACTCAATTTTAATATATCGAAATTGGTCTATTCATCGTTTTACATGAAATGTGTTTTACAAAGTTTTTTTTTGTGATAATAAAAGAAGTGTGGGTGACAGATATCTCATCTGTAGAGTTTTTCCTCTGTAAAGGTACCAAAAAAAGGAGAAAAACATGTGACATTGACTTTTTTTTAATGATTTGAAAAAGTACAATATCAACGCTAACAGCTACGATAAGAGTTCCAGGGACGTTGGTGGACTTGAAAAATACTAAACCTATTAAATCACGTACGGTGTGTCAGGGGCGGTGCTGTTCGCCGCCATTATGAATTTCAACCGCCGGCGGGGATGTCGCAGGAGAAGTCATACTTGCGAGTGGCGATTTTTTTGTCCCTCGGGGGTGAGGTGGGGGTGGTACAGTCTTGAGAGAATAATAGCCTAATGACCAATCCGTGAGCAATTCTACATTGTCGTGATGATACCTTTGTTTTGCGATATCTTCCGGTGTCTTATCCATAGTATCCACGACTTTGCGGTTAGCATAGTTCATTAACAGATGTCGTACGGTCTGGACGCTTCCCTCGCGACAGCCAAGGAACAACGGTGTTGGACCCTATAAGATAACAAAACGGAAATAGAATGAAAGGGAAAAATCCGTACCATCTCGTTATAAGCGACTCACTAGCCTGGGACAATGTGTCAAGTTATATTTCAACTAACCTTTTTATCTTGTGTATCCTTCTTGGCGCCATTCTGCAGTAGTTCTTTGGTCACTTTCAAGCTGTTCACGAAGGCAGCCCAATGCAGCGCGGTTTTTCCTATCAATGTACAAATCAAAGGTATTAGAGACCGTCGCGAACACTCAAATCAATCTCCTTAATTTTCTAGATAACGGGAACTGCAGATCACACACACCTTGATTATCCACACCGTTGACCTTTGATGAGATCTGACACGAGATCTGACGAGTCATGCCTTGCAGCCAGGATAAGCGGTGTGGTACCATCGTCCATTCTAGCTTCAAGATCGGTGGTACGATTTCGTAGCAAGATCTTAACGACAAAAAGAAACAACACCGTTTCGAGACGGAATAAAAATATCGAGAATAAAGCGCTTTCTGTGTCGTGAACAGCACTACACTTACCGGCTACATATCTACTTGAAGAACATGCAATACCAATTTTTATTTATCGGAATATGACAATTTTTTGTTTTACCTAGCGCACGTGGGATATCTCATATTTACCTGAAACACTCCCTGGGCATCAGCTCCAATAGTTAAGTGTAAAGGTGTGCGGTTGAATCGATCCCTTGGTCCCGTTATCAGCTCCATAATCCAGAACACGTTTAGTAACATCAGCTCTGGAATGCCGAGCAGCAACATGAAGCGGTGTCTCATCTTGATCCGTCTCAGATTCATAGTTTGCCCCAAGAGTTAGCAGATCCGAGACCATCGCTCCTCCACTATCGCCGCTGTCTTAGTCGTCTTTCCAGGTTGCTACCATCACCGTACCCACCGCAACACGAAACCAAATGCAAGGCGGTCATTCCACCGGGACCTCTAGCATCCACGTCTATGTTTGATGCTCCTCGCTCGTCACTGTCCTCCTGAGGAGCGGTCAGAGCTAGCGATGGGTTTCGTACAGTCGCATCCACCGCTTGCTTGTGGACGCTGGACCATTTACGCAGGTCTTCTCCGTTGTCCAACTTGTCGCGTTTGGATTCTCTGGAAGGCCGGGGCGAGGTCTGATCGACTGCTCTCGCCATCCGCACAAGCACCTTCTTCGTCAATTTCTGAGGAACTTTTGCTCATCGATCTGGGAGAAAAGAGAATGATGAAATCAGTCAGAATGCTTCCTTGCTTGAACCTAGTGTTCATGATTTCTTTTTTTGTAGATTGTCAAGATGACACAGGAACAAAAAAGTTTACCTCGTGGTCACTTCCGGCCGACGGGTCTACGCCTCGTGGAAGACTGTCGTCGAGGTCGTCTTAGAAAACGTTTAGGTTTCCACAGTTTGGCGTGCACTCTCTTCAGTGCCACCAGCCAACACTCCAACAATAAACAGAATACCCACACACAACATAGCAATTTAAAGTGACGACAGAGGGGAAGATCAGTGGGTGGGGCTTCTGTAGCCGGAGGTTTGTCGTCAACTGAAAAACTAAAATTCATCAGATTGATGCCAATGTTTAATGTAACTGTCTACTCTCATTGGCTCGTTGTGTAACGAGTAATGCACGACATTGCGTGACGTCCCTGACGAACGGTCGTGCGCGTTATCGATAGTAAAATGTGTTTCTGCTCTTACACGCGGTAAGGTAGGTCTAACTTGTTAGAGAACTGGGCTGTAACATTACATGTTGTATACATTACATGTTGTATGGCTAAAATAATTTTCAGCATCAGAAAGTCTTTTCATTAACATGTTTTCGTGACGGTAATTCTCTTGCTAACAAAGCGTAGTGAAGGGGGCTGTTCCGAAAACGTAGAGTGCGGAGTGCGGATTCCTTGTTGCAGGTGACTTATGAACAATTTTTAATTTCCCACAAAATCCTTAGTGTTATAATTTTCAAAAAACAACAAAGGTTACATAAAACTGGTTAACAGATCTAAAATGTAGATTTTGATAGAGTCAGTGTAAAAATTGACGGTCAAATAACTGACATGACTCGTCCCAAGAAAGTGGTGATCGCAGTGAGGGTGATGACGGCAGTGGGGGTGGCGACGTCAGTGGTGGTGGTGACGGCAGTGGGGGTGGTGACGGCAGCGGGAGTGATGACGGCAGCGGGGGTGGTGACGGCAGTGGGGGTGGTGACGGCATTGGGGTGGTGACGGCAGCGGGGGTGATTAAACATGTGCCAAATATAAGGCATAAATTATAGTAAATCATTATGATTCATTTATTGCCCATTATTATACTCGGGATATTCTGTCGGCGAACGGAGTTAAATTTGGCAGCATTGAATTCGACGTCTGAATCAAATACCGTATTTAAGTCGATCAAAACAGAAATTAAATTCGGCACATGTGAAATGCGATGTCTCAACTGGGCCTAAAACAAACCTTCCATGTTTCGTTTTCCTATTTTACAGCTCAAAACACCTTTGAAAGAAGCAAACAGTTTTCCAGTAAGCTGAGATCGCAAAGGAAACCATGTACCTTAATTCATAGGACTGCTTCAAAATTCTACTTCCTAAGTTAGAAATCAAAACTGACCAGCTATCTTTAATCATAGTCCCAAAATATCCTTCTGCCAGTTAAAAGGTTACAGCTTGTAGTGCGTTAGCAACGCTGATATAAATTGAAATAAATTTTTAAAAAAGGAATTATGAATACCGAGCTGGAATTTTCAATGAATAATGAACGACTCGGGAGCAAAAGCAAGGAATAATGAATAAGCAGGATCCAATTTTTCCACCTCCAACCCCGATTTTTGTTAATTCTCTATTTTCCAAATGCCCATAATTCACTGTGTTTGCCGCCCCCCCCCCCCCCCTCCCAAATTTTGCATAAACTATTGTTGTGAAATACTCTTGGGAGGTCTGCTATTCCCAAGAGCATTTCACAACAATAGTTTATGCAAAATTTGGGAGGCAAACAGAGTGAATTATGGGCATTTGGAAAATAAGGAATGTTTTCTACTTTTACTTCACCTGGTTTGCACATTGTATGAAAAATAGGTGTGAAAAAAATTGTCACTCGGCATACTTAAAAGAACTACACCTGAATTGCAAAGATTCATTTTATGAATAACAACATATAATACCACTCAAGATCAGCAGTTGCAGCGTCAACTAGCACTTGTGATAATAATAAAAGCACTCAACCTCTCCACAGTGGGGGAGTTTATTCTTTATGAGCGCGGTGACCCACCGATTTTTTTCACCTTTTTGAATTGAGTTTGTTACTATTTAATATCAGCTCCTGCAAAACTTTTATGTAATGTTTAAAAAACGAGAAGCAGTGTTTTATCGGATTTAAAACCAAGAGGCGCATAAGTCACCTGCAGTGTCTTTATATCTGATAAATCACCGCATGCTTATAAGGAGGAGGTTTTGTCGATATAAAGCCATAGACCGTGATTAGACATTTTCGACCGTTTCATAGGTCAGTGGGCTTATGAATTATTAATGAGTGTTTAAACAATGTATACTGAGGCGAATCAAACATTCATATATGTATAGTCGGTTTTCTTGGAATCCTACATAAATTGTCCCCATCCCAAAACAGTACTTGGTGTAGGCACTCACGTAATGGTCCGGGTAGTGAAACTTACATTTAAACTACAGTACAGTACTATAAATTTATATAGAGTTACCCTAACATACCAATGAAAGCTAACAGCAAGCAAAACGCAGTGAAGCTAACCTCAAGCAAAATATAGGCACTCACGTAATGGTCCGGGTAGTTACCAAATATGGTAAGTAGTGCCTACACCAAGTGGTGCCTACACCTTGTAGCTACCCAAGCGTGGAAATTCTTATCACAGCTAATTTTTGAACTGCCTTCCTCGGTGGAAATGTCCAAGTTAGGGCTTTTAAGCGCAGGATTCTCAGCAATCCTTGGCAGAGAACTGGTACTACAGGAAGGTGGAGCGACGTCTTCAATCCATGATGTTTTTAAACAAACATACGTGATGAAACCGCCGGGATTCAGACCGCCTTCCCCAAAACCTGTACACGAGTAGTTTCCAATTTTTGTGAAAGGCCTCTTTGGATTTGATGATACACTCACTTTACAGGTGACATAGGGGCATTCTGTGTTTCAAATGAAACTTCAAATTCTGGAAAAAGTAGAGATAGCGTTGGGACAGTTTGACCTACTATTTGGTAATAAGCGTCTTGATGACGATCGAACTGTGAAAGACTACGGATTACAGCCCGAAAGCACCATTTACTTGGCGCTTCGCCTTAAGGGGGGTGCAGGTCCGCTCACAGTGAGCACAGACGAGCTTGCTCCTGAGTTCGATTGCGACTTCACTTATGCCAAAGATGATGGTAAACGATACATGAGAGTACAAGCGACCGTACGGTTAGAAGCGATTTGCGGTCAGGGCTGTTGGAAGGTACGAAAACGACGAGTGGCTTGGCCCTGATGGACGAGCCAAGCAAGCGGAGAATGGCCTGTGTCTTATCACGGAACGGATATGAGCAGCGCAGAGAAGATCGTGAATGAGGGCTATAAACCTGGACCAAGAGCTAAGTTTGGTAGAGGCATCTACACAAGTCCAAGCCTTGAAATGGTCGAAAGGTTGTACGCGCAAGAATTCTCTTACGACGGGAAAAGGTACAAAATTGCTTTTCAGAATCGAGTTAATCCTGATCCTAATGGTCACCTTGTAATCATCAGCGCTTCGAAAACTGAAGCAGGAGCTGATTTAATGGCTGTCTCCAAAAGGTAAGATGATGTGCGCCCATATGGACTTCTCATCCGTGAAGTCGGACAGCCAGACGACACCTGCTCCTTGATGTGAGTGCACGGATGTAGCAGGAGAGAGAGCTAGGATAACATTCAAATTTCCGCTTTGCATACGGTTCCAGATTTCACATTTAGACTTTGCCCCTTCGAGAAACACCATAAAATTTCACCGCCATCTTTTAGATATTTATGTACCTAAGCGCAATCTTAGTTTCCCAATGGATCAGAAATTGATAATTTCACTCTATGATCTATGTTGTTACGGATGTAGGTCTTTTTTGGTATCCGCACCAACTCTTTGGAACTCCTTAGCTTTCCGAAGAATACACGATTACGTGAGCCCTTAGATTGTTTTAAGAAACAGCTAAAGACGCAACTTTTTTCGAAAGGCGTACATTAATTTTGTATAGCTTTAATACTTAATGTTGTGGTATTTGATTATGTAGAATTAGAATATTCAAAAGTTCTTCACATACTCCGACTATTTTAAGAACAAGACGCTTTAGGAAGCGTAACTGGCTTGCATTTATGATAGTAAATATTTCAGAATTGGAAAAAGGAAATGGTAAATTGTATATGCAGCATGGAAACCTAGATATTGCAATGGTATATCTTAGGTTCAGGTTAATAATGTTATACACAGTCAAATTTATGCAAAATAGAAGACAGAAACAGTATGAAAGAATCAAGAACAAGGTGAAGGTTCTGTCAATGTTGATGTGTTAAACTTAAGCAGTTACCTTTCTCATTGATGTACTTGTTGTTTAGGCAAAATGACTGCCTCCATTGTAAATGTGGAATTTCAAGGCGTGTAACGATTAGTCTGCATACGAGTAAAGCAGCCCATCAGGACTGTATTTACTTCTGTAGTTTACTTCTGTAGCATGGATAATAATGGAGCAACCAGGAGTATTTCTACTTCTACTTCCACCCCCCCCCCCCCCCCCCCGCCAACTAGGTGGGATGCTAGTTCATCGAAGGGTTACCCCCAACGACAAATTTTGCACTTAAGCCGGCTAACGGCAACATATCTAGAAGAAATAAACTGATCATATCGAGATCTCAATTGTTTTTTGATTCTTTATTAATGTCACTTTCTTCAGTAAGAGATAACTGTGTACCTTTCTTCCCACTGTCATCGCCACTGACCATATTGTTACTCCCTTTGAACAAAAATTTCACGGGCACGTTGGCCGTCATATTTCGCCTCAGTGTCAATTCCTTTGCTAAGGTCCACAACTATGACTGTACCCTGAGTACCAGAGGTGTTTTCCCGCGCGCGGCAGACGGAAATACTTCCAGAAACCGCGCAAGAAAAACCTCTGGCACCCAGGGTATTATGACTGTAAACATTGCACTAAATTATACTAGGCTTCCAACAAGTTCAAAATACAACAAATAAAATACATAATTACATGTAATGAAACACAAGACAAAGCTGCAAATTATCAGGGAAAACATTTAAAATCTAACGTCAACTGAGTGTTCCTGCATCATGGCTCCAATGATTTCCTTCATGTTATCTGGTTTCAGTTTTTTCGGGAAGGTATTGTTGCTTATATCAGGCATTGGATTGAAATAATCACTGTACCTCTCCATTTCCACGTTTCTTGAATTCATCTGTGTAGCTAGATAGCCTCAGATAAAAAGCACTAACTGAAGTCTCGGAAGGTTTCACTCTAAAGGTTTCCAATATAAACTCTTCCAATCGACCAGCAGTACGTACTGGATGACAGTCGAAACAAGTTCACTCTGAATGCACTTGCTTCACTATTAAGTCAACCTGACGTTTCCACTCTAAAAACTGGCAGCACAAACAGTCTTCTGATCGAACAAGAATAGATTCTTCTGTCGTTCGAAAGACGCGAGGGAAACAAAGCACACACGCAATGTCTTCTGGGTAGTGATTGCGCAATTTAGCCATTTTTCGACGCAGGAGACAGCTCCGTTCGCATTTTATGACTGGGTTCGCCTACGGCAACCCAGTAATTAACTTGTAGGAAAATTTTCCTAGGTTTCACATTTAATTGTTACGATTAAGTGTACTTTGTAACGTGCCTATGGACATTTATGGAAAAGGCGTATATAAATGAAATTATCATTATCATCATCATCATCATCATCATCATTATTATTATTATTATTATTATCATTGTTATTATTGTTATTGTTATTAATACATAAATTTAGCTAAGCCTAAAATTATTTATTCTTATTGTTTATGGGATAAAACAATTTTGAATTTTTCTTTGTTTATCCTTGCTGAAGGTAATCAAATATAAAGAAAACTAAAACACAACAAACAATCGATCAAAGTGAAACAACAGCATTATCAGGCTTTCGTCAGTTCCGACAAGAGTTAATGAAAACAACATTTAAGGTCAAATTATGCTGCAAAAAGGGAATTTTATGTAGCTCTTGTTGTCTTGGCTGCTTGTTGAAAGGTCAATGCCAAGAGAAAAAATTCTCGGTTATTCTCTACCATTTACTGCATTAACTGCTTGAAACTTCAACAAAAGGAAATCACAGCTTAACTTGATGGAAATTTTCACAGCTACATGTAAAAATTAAACTGCCCGTGTCAAGTTATTTAGCTACATTGTACGGCCATGCGTATGTAGAGAAGAGATTCATAGCATGATGGCTCAATAGGGATCATCTTGGACCAGCATGTCCGCTATGTTATGATATTATTTTCTTGACGGACATAATGCTCCAATCAATTATCCATGAATCGAGAGTCGTGAAAATTAAGGTAAAAAATAATTACCTACAAAGTGAATTAAAAAACTACAGTAGTTGAGAGCGGTTTTGTGTAATCTGTGAATAATATTTGCTGTTCTAAATAACCTTTATTTGCATTAAAAAAGCATAATTAAAAATAACCTATAAAATTTTGCATAATTAAAGAGAAATTCAAAAAGCCTAAATTGTGAAATAACACGAGCAGACTTTTGAAACCTTACTAATTGCTAGTGGCAAATAAAAAGACCTTGATAGTGCAATGTGACCTTCTAATGTTGCTCGAGAGCACCACCATCATTCTGAAAATCAAAAACGACAAGAAGAATATTGCTTTTTGATGTGTTTGTCCTGTAAGCCTACTTGCCCCGTTAGTGTTAGGCAAGATATACTATTACTGTTATTAAGCAAACTAAACTAGGGTATGTAAAAGACAATAATGCTGCGACACATTCTGTTGATAGTCGCATATTTTACGCAGTGATTCATTTACAACTTCATGCATGATGACGCATCGATGGCGAGGTGTGACGAGGGATCGTGACAAAAAAGAACATACTGATCTGAACTATGTTTGGACACAAAGCGATACACATTGTCCTCCCCTTTACCAGATCGCGAAAATCGAAGGATGTGGAAATTGAAGGAGCGGAAATCTAACTTATAAATTCTGTACTTAGCTCTTATTAACCGAGTAGGAGGTCTGTATGCTAGAATCTTGACCGAGGTCATGAGTACAGACCGAAAGCAGTGAGGTCTGTACACACGACTGAGGTAAAGATTCTCCCATACAGACCGACTTAGCTCGGTTAATAAGATGTTTATTATATGGCAAACGAGAACAGTATAACTCGTTGATGTAACTGGTTTGTACTAGCTGGAACTTTGCTTACGAACGGCGATGAGCTGAATTTAATTCTACCAAAGTTTGTCCGTCCTCTTTATTTTTTTTTTTCTCATCAGCCTTTTGACTCTTCCATAAAGAAATGTTGTTACAAGAAATAGTCAATATTTTTCATTTTAGTTTGCAACTTTTTCACCTCAAAACATTACCGGTCTAGATGCCGGTCTAGATGGGAAAATCTAGACCGCTTTTAATATCGATTTCAGCCAATCAAATTCGTGAATTCGGTGGTTCCCAGTCCTTGTGAGACAGAGCCATACAATAATGATACGCATTAAATGTCTCTGCTAAAGCTTTGGCTTAAATTCATGTTTGGATGAAAAGGAATAGATCCCAGCATAAGGACTGCTAAGAAATGACATGCTAAGTTTAAAATTAAGATGTCACAATTAATCGTCCAGATTTACAAACTTTCACATACTGCGTTAAGAACAAAAGTGAGAGTTCACATGGCATCGTTTTACAGATAAATGACAGCAAAAAGTAACTACTAATTTTTCTGGTTCAGTGCAATGCATTCTGGTAATATATAGATTTAGCCAACCCTAAAAGCGGAGCTCTTGATTGCAATAACTGAGGATAAATGAAAAAGAGAATTATTTTCTCTTGGATCAGAAACTCAAACTAGTGAGACAATCTCAGATAGTGCAGATTGTAATGCATAGCTCTGACGCAGTACTCATGACACAGTTCCTATATAACCCCTGCCATTCACTCCTGGTTTGTACTGACCTTGCTAGTCAACTAGGGATTTTGATGAGACATAATCTTAGCAGTGTGTATGTTTGATGTGTGTATTTTCATTCACAGTGCAAGAATAACTTTCAAGACAGCTTTCCAATTTTACTGTAGTGTCTTACGTTGATTTTTGCGTATTTTAAATTAAATAACGTGACAATTTTACTCTTCACGAAAACGTTTGTAACTTGATACTTTTGTTTTCCTCGCAAACGTATGTAACCTAAAACTCTTGTTTTCTCGAAAACACACGGAAGATGTGCTAGTATTCTTTTCACAACTGGAGATAAATGGAAGAAAGTTGAATGTCGGATGAGGAAATGGGAGAGGAACGATTTGCTTTATTTAAAACGCAAATTTTCTTTTGACCGATAAACAGGAACTAATCTAATTATCAAATTGTCACGGAACAGCACTTTCTGTTGCCACCTTTGGCGTTAACAATAAAACCACTTAAATTTAAAATGTACACTGATATCGATTAATACAACTAAGGAGCGTTTCAACGAGAGGTATTGAAAGTAAACAACGCTACTTGACCGAGATTATATCCTCCATCGGTGAACGATTCCCCTCGAAGATTGATAAAATTTATGCTTTCATTAGGTGCCACGGAGTCTGCGGCAATATTTGAGCACTTCCCTGGGTTTTTTGTTCAATTTGACAAGTTTTAATGCCACTTACTCGGGAGAGTTTCGGCTGCGGGTATGAACATTTTGGTCTCTTTGATGGAGACAATTAAAGGATGAAATAAACGCACTAGCGTAGTTTGAAAACAATAAATCATATTTCTTGACGTCCACGGTCAAGAAGTCCAAAAGACACGCAGTCACAGTTACATCCTTGTATCGTGCTAATGATGCTAGAACGCATGCGTATGACTTCTTAGTGTTCTACCACAAGGAAAAGCGCTCAACGTTAGTGTGTGATCTTGTATGAAATGTATCTTCCACCTGATATATGTAGTTGACACTGACGCTTATTAATCTGCGCATGCGTTTAGAACAAATATTGGTTTTGTTCTAAAGAGAAAAGTACCACAAGGAGAGCAAGGGGCTTTCTGAAACAAATGTATAGCTTTTTCAAGCGATTAAATAAGTAAGGTAGGTACATGCACCATCCATTTTACGTAGTGCTCACAAGCACCTACCCCATCCTAACCCCCCTTGCTGCAAGCCTAATTAATTAATTGAAATCAATTAATTAAACAAACATTAAAGTTGACACCTTATGGCCATAGTGCCATAGTGCTTTAGCGACGTCAACTCCCAAACCATCCCAATAATGCACTCTGCACTAAAAATGATCAATTATGAGCATGTAATTGTTCAGCGTGTGATTTTGCTATTTTTTCCAGTTAAATTTTAACAAACTATACCCGACAAACCTAACCAAGATTGTAGAAATTACGTACGCAATATATCAGGGACTTTCCAAGAGATGATTGTACAAGGAATATGTCAGAAGAAAAGTCAACAACGCGCCAGGGGTTAATTTGCGTCGAAATTTTGCCTTTGCGAGTACTCCTTCCTTCCCCCCAGAGAAATAACGTGACTTGAGCCCGCGATCCAATCGGTAAACCAGTAACTGGTCAGCGGTCAACTATAAGAAAACACGCAACCTCTAAACCTGACCCGCGATATAGTCACGTGATACTGGTCGGCGGATAGCTTGTTGTGACAGCTGTGAATTAACAATAGCGTGGACGCCCAAAATCAAAGATGTAGCTATGGTAATGTGCTACTCCCTTAGTTTTCAAGGTATTGGGGTATGGGGCTCCGCTCGCGCGCCTTCGGCGCGCAGGAGCTCCGCTGAAAAGTGATGAATTCGAGAATTCGCACCCCCTTCTATATATTCTTCTTAATGGGGTTGACATTGACGCAATCAACTACGCTACCAGGAACACGACTGAAATGAAAGCGAAACTTTGCTACTGTGACCAAATCAAGTTTAACGAACCTGTACTTAAACCAGGAACACCAGAATAGCAGCATATCACTAACCAGTAACTGTTAACGTCTTCCAGCTGAAAAACTAGCTGTTATCTGTCGAAAATTATACTGAAATCCAACTGCAAACATGTACCTGCATATGGCGTAGTGCGCGCGCAAAACACGCGCGAGATACGCAATGTTTTACTTACTGGGGAGGTGACAGAGAAAAATGTAACGGGCACCGTAAAAGTTTAAAAAAAAGAACAATAACTTTAAAAAGCGCGTGGTTACCCCTTACATTTTATGTTATGAAATGGAAGTGGCAAGCCTATTCAACACGTGATTAGTTTCTGGTTGTAAGCAAAAGCTATTTAGACTGTATTTTAGCTGAACCAGAGGAAGGCTGTCAGAGACGCTAAAAGCGCTGTTGCATCGATTTTGTTATTAAAAACATACCAAAAATGGTTTCCATGTAAACATTTACCATTAAGTTTTAAGATCTTTATAAATATGTTTGCTTTTCTGTATGCAAAGGCGAATTCTAAGAAAATCTGTGAAGAAATATCCTTTCCTTATTTTTTTCAGAAAAATGCTGATGTCAGCATTTCTGTTGAGATTCAAGGCTAATTAATAATCTCGAAAAAATGCGTGGCTACCCCAGTTTTTCTTTGTGGGTTCCAATATTCCTTGCAAAAATTTTCTTTTTCCGCGTGGTCCTAACCTGGCGCAAAAACCTTTGTATTTAGTAGACACCGTCCTTAAATCCTGATTATGTTGCTGCTCGATCGCTACGCTCGCTCCGCAGCAATGAGAGAGCTTACAATCATCGATCGTAACATGTTAGTAACTACGGCCACTTTCCTCCCCCAAGGTGGCCGTTGCGGAGAGGTTTTGTTGGAGGTCTGGGACAAAAATCTTATTCAATGGTCACCAGACTCCGGCAGGGCTTCTCGCTTTTGGTTTTTGCGGATCTTTTCGAAAAATATAATAGCTTAAGGGAGTATTCGCCGGGTCCAGCAACATGGAAAGTTTATTCTTCGAGTATTTTATCACCCTTTTACTGGGAATAATATGTGGAGAGGTTTCAAGCACAGGAGAAGTTGTGTACGCGGTAAATAGTGGCGGTCCAGCGCACACGGATTTGAACGGTGTTCACTTCCAAGCTGACAAACTGACCGTGGGAACGGCTTCGGATTTTGGCAAATCATTATCGATCGGAAGAGTTGCTCCTGCTGATCAAATACTATACCAGACAGAACGATATCATTTTTCGAACTTTGGCTACAGCATCCCTATAAAAGAAAACGGGGACTACGTATTGATTTTGAAGTTTTGCGAGGTGTATTTTCAAGGCCCACGGCTCAAGGTAAGAAGATTAGAAATTTTCGATCCACGTGCAGACTCGCTAGCGATTCAGATCAGGTGTTTTATATCTGGTGATGCTCCCTTTTTGTCTCACAGTATATTTTTATTTGTGGTGGTTGTGCTTTTTGTAGGTCTTCTTTTGATAAGTTAGCCTATTTACATGAAATAAGAATGCAAGCTTTAATTTAGTTTGTATGAAGTCGATTCGCTATTGTGCTAAGGTTTGTTTTCAATATAAGCTTGAACCTTACTGGAGGTTATATGTTACATTTTCAAGGTAGAGTAAGGCAATCGATTACAATATTTCCGTCCTAATGTCGACACTTTGTTAGAGATATAGGTGGTCGAAATGATTAATAGCAACAGCTCACATGTGCCAATGGCATCCGGTCGCGTTGGATATAGAAACGAAATATGCAAATAGATCCTGCTGCAATCATCTGCCGTTAAGGTTCTAGGGCAAGTAGATGGAAAATTTGACGCTCAGTTACACTTTCGTTTTACCGAAGTACAGCTGTAAAGTTAAACAAATTGTGTCCTCATCTGGTGACAATTTAAGAGTTAAACGCAAAGAAAGCTATTAAAGTAACCCTTTGCATTGAGAAATTTGTTTACAAACACCTTGATGGCGTGCATATTAACCTTTAGCTTCAAAGGCAATGCTCGTAAATTTTGGCTCAGATTACTAATATATTCATGTATTACAAGTATTCAGGTTGGGTGAATGAATTAAGGACCTACAATGCATATGGTCAACTTGGCAAAAACTTACCTTGAGATACATGTACTTTAAGTCAAATTCTTTCGTCTCCTTTTATTAGAAACATAGGGAGAGCAGTAACAAGAACTTACTTGAATATTGAAAGTTTGACTTTAAACACCAATAAGGAGTATTGAAATTAGTACTAAGAGCACAAATACTTAAAATAGTTATTTCACCTGTGAAACAAAAACATCTGCTTTTAGGGCTGAAGCTCTAGGTCCCATTGAGTTATAATGAGATTGTCACAGTTGTATATCAGCTAGGGAGCTGGAGAGGAAATTTCAGCTTTTCTTTTCAACTGTTTAAGTTGAATATAACTGCCAGGATCTCATTCTTTTTTCGTTATATTTGTTTTAAATGACAAACTTTGCCCGTTTTTTACACCTGTCTGCAACAAAATAATGTACCGAAAAGTGGCAAATGAGAACTAGTGAGACAATCTCAGATAGTGCAGAGTGTAATTTACGGCTCTGATACAATAGTCACACTCACCCATGCGGTTCTCTCCCTTGGTAGTCTACTAATATGAACGAAATACATGTATGAGCGGACGAAAACTCGATAAGACATAATCTTAGCAGTGTGTATGTTTTGTGTTTGTGTTTTCTTTCAAGGCCCAAAAATAACTTACAATTATTGTCTGTCAAGACGGTTTTGAAAGTCATTACAGCAAATGTGACAATTGTACTTTTCATGCCAATGTTTGTGACTTGACACTTTTGTTTTCCTCGCCATTGTTTGTCACAAGGTATATAAAAAAGATGTGTATTTTTTTTTTACTCACTGCTGGAGATAAGTGGAAAACAAAAGTTAAATATCTGCTGAAAAGTCGAAGAGGAACAATTTTGTTTTATTTCATGCAAAACACAAATTTTCATTTCACAGATAAAGAAGAACTAATCTAATTATCAAATAGTCATGTCGAGTCATGGAAGAGTGCGTTCTTATTCTGTTGCCAGCCGAGTTCGTGTAAACAATAAAACCACATCAAAGTAGTACACAATGCTATCCAGTAATAGCATTGAGGAGCATTTCAACGAGAAGTATTGAAGGTAGAGATCTTTACTTGACCGAAATTATATCCCACATAGGTGAGTGAGTCACCTCATCGACTGATGAAATTAATTGGAGGTTTCAGTAAGTACCACGGAGTCTGCAGCAATAATAACGAAGTTTCTTTTGTCACAAATGTACTCGTTTTACATGTAACTAACATGGGAAAGTTTTGGCTGAATATGAACTTTTGGCTCTCTTTCATAGAAGAGGAAACAAACAAGCTGCTAAGGAGAAGCAATATGTTCCCATTCTCTATTTCAACCCTGGCAAAAAAACTGCAGACGACATTTATGAAAAGAGCAGACGAAACAGCAGACAACATTTCTTGAATTGAGCTAGGGGAGATTCCAGAAGATACGCAGTCACAGTAGCGTTCTTTGCACTAAAAAAGGAGAACTGATGTTACCTGAAATATAACTGCCATCCCCAGCCAAGACAAGAGTGTGATATCACTCATTTACAAAAACTAAAAAAAGCGTGCATCTGAACTCGAGAACGGAGTTTATCACACTAGCAATGCTAGAACGCATGCGTCTTACGTGTTATGTTCTACCACAAGGGAAAGCACTCAACGTTCATGGGTAGTCCTGTATGAAATGTATCTTTCACCTAACATATAGTCAACTTTGACACTAACTAATCTGCACATGTGTTTGGAGCAAATTGCTTTTGTTCTTAAGGTTATTCCCCAGTATTGCATTGCACATCCCTACTGCGCATAATTTCACGCGTGATTAGCACACGCGCATTAAAAAATGGCGGCTTTTTCTTTACAGCTGGACCTCGCCATAGAGGTAAATCTTCATTTTCTCACAAACGAGTATGGTGACCTATCATTTTTTTTTCTGTTGTTTTGAATTGAGTAATAAATTTCTCTGTGTAAAATAAATATGGACCAATTCTCAGTGTAGAACAAAAAGCAATTGTCGGAAACATGAATTTAACAAGCAATCATGACTACAATCATGGAGCTATTATAAGGATTTATATGGGTATAAACAAGGTGCTGTTGCTCCTAAACGAACATGGGGACCCCTCATTTTTATTTCAAAATTTAAGTTCCTATAATATAAACAATCGATAGGCAAAGTTTCACAAAAATCTCATTGCAGGTTCTATTTCAGTGGAATGACCTTAAGAGAATGGCACCACAAGGATAGTGCGAGATTTGCAAAACCAGATATATTTTTGTCATGTTATTAAAAAAAAGCAACATAAATAAGACAGGTTTTGCGTAATGCACTCGGGTACCTACCCCACCCAGCTCCCCTTCCCGCAAGGCTAATTGATTAATTGAAATTAATTAATTAAAGAAACATTAAAGTTTACACCTTATGGCGTTAGTGCCTTGGTGAATATCAGCCTCCTAAACCATCCCAGTAGTGCACTCTGCACTAAAAACTAGAAATTTTTTTGGTGAATTGTTGCTTTTTTGCAGGTTTTTGATGTAGCAGTAAATCAACATACTGTGATCAAAGGATTAGACATTTATGAGAGAGTTGGGCGGGGAGTTGGACATGATGAGTACATTCCATTTAGAGTAAACAATAACCAGTTACTGATTGATGGTGAAACAGTTCCATTTGGTGGTTCCATTTATGTTGAATTTTTAAAGGTAAGACGGTTACCTCTTACTAACATAGTTTGAGGTTGGTAATGTCACTTCAGTCCTTAATCTCTGGGGAGTAATGGGCCAGAAATTCTTCTTGGATCATATGTACTAAAGGCATCCGCAGTCGAGTGTCAATCAATACGCTCGATCGACACTCCATAGATACCTCGGTTGACACTCCATGGACACTCAATCGACAGTCTGTTGACAGTCGACTATCAATCAAGTGTTGATCGAGATGTCAAGATGTCATCCGATCAAGATGTCTATCATGGGTATCAATCAAGGGTATCAGTTGGCAGTCGATCACGGATGCCATTAGTACACGATTGTTCTTCTTTGCCATTCCAATTGGTCATGTGAGGAGTAAGGAGAATTTGTACTATGCAGTATGGAACGTGAAGACCACGTTAGTGACTTTTATTATATTTTTACTGTGTCTGTTGGGATTGGGAAGCTATTTCAAGGCTTCAAATGACTGGTGTAAGTCAAAGTTGTTTTGCTAAGTGTTGTCAAATCTTTAGTGAAACAAAGTGATTGTGAAACTTATTTGTCTGCCTTGAAAATTAAGAAAAACTTATCACAAGACATTTTTAGCAGGCTATACAGTGGAATACTGTCTGCTAAACTTACCTACTACAACTGATTATGATGTTTATGATTTTCTAATGAGCAGTGGAAAAGTTGAGTTTGTCAGCAATCATATTTAATTTAGCCTTGCGATAATTGTTTCAAGAGTCAATCAAGTCAATTTTTTTGGCTCAATCGTTAGTTATTAGTTGTTCATTTGAGCAGGCCCTATACATTTAGCACATTTTGGACGCCCACTTTTCAACATTGTTTAATAGTTTGTGGGGGTTTCCTTGAAAACAGCGTGCATATGAATTTTTTTCTGGAGGAAACCCGTGAGGGTTTGGAGTGACCCTAAAATGAGTTCTAAAATATGGGCAAGTAGTTAATTGCTACAATCTTGCCCACTCTTGGTATATGCTATAAGAAAAAAACATTGAAGTCATAACTGTATTAATGGAGAGGGTCACTCCAAAAAGCAACACTTTTTTGTCTCCACCTATAGCAAGAAAATGGGTTTTTCCACTCACCAAAGTTTCAGCCTCTGAAGTGCCTGCTATCCTGAAGAAATTTGTCTCAAAAGAAGCCCAAAATTCAACTTTGGACACTACCATTCTGAAACTGTACTTGGCAGCCAGGCTGTGTTTATGTGATGTCATTCTGTCCAACTCGAAATTGGCGGGAAGGAGAAAAACCCGCAACTCACCCTGGGGCCAAACAGCCTTAAAAACGGTCATTTAGGGCAAGTTTGCGCCCTTTGCACATCTTTTTTACCAAACTTTGCACACTACCTTGGATCATTGTCTTGATCATTTCAAGTGTAACAAAATGTCAAAATGTCATATGACGTTTTTGTGACGTCATCAAATATGATGTCACAAAAACATGTTATACAAATTTTCTAATTTCAAACCACCAAATACATCATTTAAAAGGGCATGACTAGGGGACTATTAAACTGAAAACCTTTCCCTGCTATGACAAATATTTCTCAAGTTATAGCAATTTAAAGAAATTTCAGTGTCTCCCCTCCCCCCCCCCCCCCCGGAACCATACTGTTCCTCTAAAATCAACCCCTTGATTTTTTTTCTTCAGTTTTCTTTGAGGAACTCTGAGAATTTGGTAATATAGAGTACTTAGTGCTGCTAAAAATCGTATCATTTTAGATTTTTTAATCTTGGCCTCTTAAACAAGTTTTTGGTGGTTGAATAATTGATGATGTCACTTCTAATGACGTTACAAATACGTTTTGAGGTGTTTAGGAAGGCAGGAAAAACACTGATGGGCATTTTTTTGGATTACACGTGTTTTACTCATGTAGTACAGTCAATATGCAACATAAGTGAGATAGCTAACATGAAAACACACCTTCAATTTGAAAATATCTATGGAGGGGGGGTCACCATTTTTGGGCTGAGCAATCTCTAAAATTTACAATGTCATATCTCTTTTAATTTTTGAGATATGGACAAATGGTTTTCAGCTTTTAACTACTCCTGCTGTGCTCTTTCTAAAGAAGTACAAAAAAAAGTTGGAATTTTAAAACTTTTAATCAGGGTTATGGAATGATGTCATTAACTGTGATGTCATAATTTGATATTTGCTGTCAATTTTGTTGTCAAAAAAAATGGACATTTGTCCTCTATTCACTTGCCAAGTTTTGCAACAAGATATTTACTACACTGAAGTTATGCTGAAATAACCAAAATTCGTGACACCTTAATGACCGTTTTCAGGGCTGTTTGGCCTTAGCGTGACTGACTTGGCATCCTTCACAAGGTCAGCAACTTAACCATCTTCACTGCTATCATTTTTGGGGTTTGGAGCATGTTCAGTTCAAAATAATACAGCTCCAGAGCAGCCATAACCTAGAGTAGAAGTTATAAGGCTTGTCGGAGGCCATTTGGACAAAATCTCTCAGACAGAATGACTTCATGAAAATGCAGCCAGACTACTGAGTACTGTTCAAAATGATGGAAATGATGTCAAATTTTGGGCTTCTTTGGAGACAAATTTCATAAGAAAAACCTGCCCTTTAGAGGCTGACACTTCAGTGAGTGGCTAAACTCAGTGCAAGTTTTTTTATTAGCACTGACAAAAAAAGAAATACATTTTTTTGGAGTGACCTCCTCTAAGAAACACTCATTAGAAACAAATGTTTGTTAGAATTGACCTTGTTGCCACTTAAAAAGCTTCTCTACATGTTAGTTAAAACATGTTTAATTTATAGTTTCATACTCTTTTTTGTTGAAATTTAGGGTTACTATGACAATCCCAAAGTCAATGCTGTTTTGGTTATGAAAGGAACTTTAGATGGTGAGTTATTTAAACATTTCTGTATTTTACATTGCACTTGATTCCTTGGACAGGAGACTGCTAAGTATGCCCAAACATACATTGATTCACAGAGGAATTCAACATTCTTGGCCATTCTAAAACTAAACACTTTTTAAAGACAAGGTCTGTGACATGTTTTTCCAGAGTTTCAACTTTCTCACCAATTATGGCTTATGATCATGGCCTACCTCAAATTTTCAGGAACTAGAAATTGGATCTGATTGAACAGTCTCGGTAAAGAAAATGAGAATCAGGAAGACAAAGTATGAAAATGTAAAGTGTGGCACATGATGGTTAAATTTGAGTAGACACTAATTAGAGAAAAAGAAAACATCTGTGATCATTGTACAATTATTATAGAGTTGAAAGTTGGGCTTTTTTAGTCCTTCAAGAGTGTTGAAAGCCACCTAAATGAACAGCACTTTTACAGCAGAATGTCTTACTTGTAGATGCCCTGTCAGAGCTGTGTTCTAGCCCAGGCTACAAGATGATTCAATCGGAAAATAAGTTTTTAAGATAACTTGTCAGTTTATTTTCATAAGCAATTAAACAATGGCACTACAGGCAATAAAATCATTACTAGACTTATGAGGTATGTTGTGCTAGTTAAACGTATAAGGGTAGCAGGAGGAAGTGTTGAGCACCAACATCTTATTCAGGAAGGTTAGGGACGTTAAAGTATACAAAAGTGAAAACCAAGGGCAACAAAATTGGCTTTATGGAGCCATCCCTGCCCTCCCCCCCCCCCCCCCTCCACAGAAAAAATGCAGACATAATCTTTACATTGCACTTATTTACAGATGTTCCAAAGTTGCCCCCCCTGCCTCGCCCAGGAGAGGAGAATGAAGAGGATGATGATGATGAAGACAGTAAAGAAGATAAGCCCAAGAAACAACGGAAGTTATCTGGCCCCAAGGCTATTGATCCTTATGCCAATGATGAATCAAGCATGTTAATTCCAATTGCTGTAGCTATTGCAGTCTTTCTACCAACTCTGTTTTGTTTGTGTAAATTGTGACAACCGACAGTTGGTTGATTTTATTTATTTCCCTGCAAGTTACACATTCAAGTAAAAACAAACGATATAATCTCCCGACATTTCGGCAACCTCATGACGCCATTATCAAGGGTACAAATGAGAATTAAATTAACAAATGCAAGTTCAAGAGTTATAACTAATTTACATAGTGGAGGTGGCTACACAAATTCGATTGTCTTGTCAACGAGATGTTTTACATCAAACAATTAACACCGAGTTTGAACGTGCAAACAGATTCTATCCGTGCTAAAGTATTTGTGTAGCCACCTCCGCTATGTAAATTAGTTATAACTCTTGAACTCACATTTGTTAATTTAATTCTCATTTGTACCCTTGATAATGGCGTCGAGGTTGCATAAACATCGGGAGATTACATTGTTTGTTTTTACTTGTCTGTGTATTACTAAATCATTGTTAATAAGTTACACATTAAATATTGTTTCAGAAAGTTTCAAAGCTGCTAAAAAAACCCAGGGGGGGACTCCCATAGGGAAAAAACAGGGATGCTCATCATCTCACTTAGGGGTATAAATCAAGGCTTCTGGTCTCACTGAGGGTGTTGATGATGAAACACCACTTTTTTAACTGGCAAAGTATCTTTCAGGGTACACTTGAAGAAAAAATAATAAAATAAATGCTCTTATTTCCATTTTTAGGCTGGATTTCTGCTGGTCTTTTAAGTCCAGTCTACTAGTGCAGGCTTCTTTCCTGAACAGCAGCTGGTAATTGAATTCCATTTTGAGTGGTATCTTTAAGGGGTCAAATAAAGCTTGAGCCACTCCTAGATTGGTCTCTTTTAGGGGTTTAATTCAAATTTTCTGATGCGCATCCTTGACCTTTTCATATAGGAGTCCTTCACTCAGGCTAAAAAAAGGAAGTCCTTTTCCAGCTAGAGCTTTAAATAATAAAATGTAGGTCAATCATTTCGTAGTTCAACTGTACCAAGGTTCAGATGTTTTCCAGGTTTTAAACTTCCCAAAGCACTTGTTAAATAAATAGTTTGAGTTTTAAACAGAGGTGTCAAGTGATAAAATTATTTACACAAAAGCTTAGTGTTTCTGCAAGTTTGTCTTCCACCATGTGACTGGAATGTCCATTTTTCAGCCATGGTAGTGTTTGCACATCAATAACCTTTGTTGGATTTTGGACACAAACTTGTAAACACTAAAATAACTTCTCAGACCCTAACTGCATTCCACCTCAGTGTGTAGAAACAGTCACACTTGAGAACAAAGGGGTGGACATTTTCATACATTTCGCGCATTTTTGTGCAGCCTGACACTGGGAGGTGGAGTGGCCTCATTGTTAGTGCACTCGACTCCAGATTGAGTGGTCCGGGTTCGAACCGTGGTCAGGGATATTGTGTTTTTCTTGGGCAAGACACTTATAATGTTATACTCTCACAGTGCCTCACTTCACCCAGGTGTATAAATGGGTACCAGCAAATTTAATGCTGGGGGTAACTCTACAATGGATTAGCATCCCATTCAGGGGGTAGTAGATCTAGTCGCTCTGCACTATTGAGACTGGATATAAATGCCAGCCTAACTGGCCACTTGGCTTGTATGCAGACTTAACCTGACCTTGACTTGGTGCCACTGTTCCTTGGAATGCAGAGAAGTCTTTTGGGTATTGAGTTTGTAATAATTATTGAAATATCTGACTTTCTTGAATTTTGTTAGACAACATTTTCAAAAGGTCACTCTTGGATTTTGGGTTTTCATACATCCATCTTATTTAGAAGGATCACACAGTATACCAAGTGTTATTTAACAACAATGACAATGACAACAAAACTGAACAGGGTCATGTAATGTGCCGTAAGTTAAAGATGTAATTATAAGTAGAAGATTTTAAAGAATTCAATTACTTGTTTTAATAAAGTTGGTTGTGATTATCTGTGTTGGTCTTTGCTGATCTTAGGTCTCTTGTCACCTTGCATTGTTTTTAAAGGAAAAAGAGACCATTTTCTGTGTTTCTATTTCAGTTTGGTATAAATCTACTAGCCTTCTATCATGAGCGCCATTCTCTGATTTGCTACGCTTAGTACAATCCATTACGTTGTAGATAGTGAGTAGCCCAGCAGTGTGTGGTTGTTAACAAAATATCGACCACTTCTTTGCATTTTCAAAGTGTTTGTGAGGAGGATTTCGATAAAGTTTTGAATGACTAGTATATTTTTTTGTTACTAAAACAATTAGATTATTTGCTCTCAATCTCTATGCGTGATAGTTGACTTGGGCTCTGCCTTTGTCAACTATTAACAATAGAAATCTTGTGTTGCATCACTCAAATAGCCTGACCGTTTTGTTTTTGTAGTATAATTTAATTATGATGTGAACCACTGCATTGTAAGCCTTTATCTACCACACCATGGTTCCAGTTAAATTCTAAAGTCAAGGTAGCTAGAGCTATGGTGCTAAGATGTCAATTAACGCCTGAAAAAATGCCAGGCCCTAATAAAACTGGGTCTTAACAAGGTCAAGTGTTCATGTTGAGGTACCACTGTTAAGGCTGCAGCCCACATTTGCAAATTAAGAAAAAAAACCTGATATTTGACAAATCCCAGGTCTTGCATAAAGGCCAGGTGAAAAGGGGGTCTTAAATATATATCCTCAGTGTTTATTTAGAATATGGAATCAGCCTGTGAGTGTAATAGCAGGGGTTTCATTGAGGGCCAGGGACTGGGTGTACAGACTGGTTTTGAGGATGTTTTTGCCAACCTGGCTTGACCATCTAGAGGAGAGTTTTTCTTAATTAGAAGTTAGTTCAAATAGTTTTGCCTGCCTGTGAAAACCAGTTGCCCTCCTCCCAAAAACGTCAATGAAACACCTGTTAATAGACAATGAATTGATTCTAACATTGTACAGACTTCACCCATACATGCATCACCAAGTATTTCCAACACTTCTAATGTATTTCACTAAAAGTTTACTCCATGGAAAAAATAATAGATAATATAATATGTCCACTTTAATTTTTTTCAAAACATTTACAAGCCTTTGATAAATGTACAACTAAACTACAATGGTATCAGTTTCAAAGTGGTCTGAAATACAATATCAAAAGTCAATGCATCCTGGACTCCACTACAAATAGTAACAAGCAATTATTTTGTTGTTGAAACAACCTAAGGTTTTTAAATAAAATCTAAATATCATAATTTTCATCCTTACATAGTTAATAATAAATAAATTATAAAAATGATACTGTCTTGAAATAGAAGTCAGGAAAGACTGGACTCTCCATGTTTGTTGCAATAAATTAATATAAAAAATTATATTAATGGCAATCACATCACCTCAAATGCCAAAATGTAATGAAATTTGAGGGAAAATGCAACATTTTCAGTTTTCACTTGTTGTAGTTCTTGTAAACTTTCAGTAAAACAAGTGTTGGAAGAAATTTACCCTGTATGGGGATTTCAATTTTCTCTCTTCTATTTCACTTACAAGGAATAAGACAAGAAACTCTTGTCAAAAGAAGAGAGAAAATGGATCATTTTAAATATTTTAATCATTGATTTTTGACAGCAGTTTGTCCGTAATCCATTTTAATTATCAATTCAGTTAAACATTGCAGAGAAGATTGTTGTTAGTTGCATTTTGTGATAACTATTATTAAAGTATTAAGATTTCTCAACATTAAATTGTACTGTATAACTCTGACTCTTAATAATTTATACTTAAATATTCACAAAAGTGTGTCTTGATTAATGTTACCTCACCTACAGGATAAAATGGCCTCCGTATTACTTCATCTTTTCATCAACATTATTGCAGCCAGAATTCCCATGATTTGTATGCAAGAAACCATTTTCACCATTTACTTTTGGAACTGGCATTTGTGGTATATTTGTGGGCTTGAGGAAGAACCGCAAGACTCCACGCATTATTACAAGAAACCAGTACACTTGTACACTCAGGAGCAAAAAGCAGAATGTATTGCAAAATAAAGGTATTTTAAATGGGGTCTCTAGAAAAGGAATATTGGCATATCTAGAGTAGCGCCAGTACATATAAGGATAGATGAGCACTCGACAAAACAGAAACATGGTTGCCAAGACAACACCGTTTCCTACATACAAGACTGACTTTCTCATCTCAAGCTGAAAAGAAATGAAAAGGATCATTGTTTAGGTGCCCTGTCAAAACATTAGGGGGGGGGGGGGGTGTCTGGGTAATACCTGCAAATGACAAGGTTGTCCAGGGCCGGGTTGTTGGAAAGCCGGTTAACGCTAAACCCAGGATTATAAGTTAACCGCAGTATTAATTTTTGCAAGTTGTATAGAAATATTTTTCACTGCTTTTGTCTTGTGTAGTCCGAGACTATTCAAACTGGGAAGAATATTTTGACCTCATGGAAAAGGTAAAAAAAAACATGAAATAAAAACTTTGGCTAATCCTGGGTTAGCTTAGTCAGGCTTTGAACAACCTGCCACAGGAGGATTGCAATACTCCTGCTTCCTTCATACCACTAAAATGATACTGGTTGTGTATGCTATAGATGTTTTTTTAATATCCATCAGAAATCATGTCATTAATTTGAACACAAATTGCTTTGAATGTAAGGCTGTCAGGTCTGTTATTTACCCACAGCAGTACTGACAGAACTCTTCAACTCCAACAACTAGCTCAGAGATAAGACATCATTGAAACAAAACATAAACAATGATACATCAGTTCTACTCTTAAAACAGAGACAAGCGATAATTAATTATTCTGAATGATCAAAACACTTGCGCATAAACAGTTTTGAATTAAACAGCGCATCACTAAAAGGCATGCTGTTCTTGCCGGGTTCTGCTGGCAACATGTTGTTGTGAAGTACAAAGCTGTCAGGGGTTTCATTTGGAAAGGAGAGTGGTATGAGTTTTTCGCATGCAACAAGATCATTGATTGACAATTTTAAATCGGCGAGAAACACAGATTTCATTAATCTGAATGACAAATTCATCAACTTTAAGGCCTCTTTGATGTGGAGATTGCTACACAACCCACATTTGATCTACTTTTATCTGCATGAAAGCTAACATCTGCCTGATTGATCTTTACCCTGCTTCCGCGGTCAGTTCGTGCTTGATTTATGAACTAGAGAAGTTAACAGATCAAATGATTCTAAGCAAAGCTTTTGCCACCTTCCCCTTTGGAAATTCAGAGCTGAAACTCCCCCATGCTTTTGGAATTCCAAATTGCATTACCTCCCAATGCCTTCAGAATTCAAGTCCAAGAAACTCCCCTCTCTGTCGGAATTTCAAGATGCCACCCATGGTATGGATATCAGCATTTAACAGCAACTCAGGGCTTGTACCCCAAGGATAATAAAATAAACACAAATAAATATAAAATTTAATACAGTTCAAAATAATGAGCTTACCTTTTCTAAAATTGCCTTAAAAGACAAAAATGGTGTGCTCATCTCATTGAGATATACGCAAGCTAAAAAGAAGTCCCCTTTATTCTTCCTCCATATCTAGAGAAAAGTATTTACAGATACATGTATGTTACAATCAAGCAGTTCAAGTTTCAAGAACACAACAATAAGGCAAATATTTATAAATTATATGAAATAATATTAGATTTAAGGGCCCATTAACCGATCTTTTCAAGCCGTTGCTAAGGAAAATTTAGTCTCATACAACCTTGTCATTTTTAGTTAGTTCAAAGTTATTTCATGTGTTTCAACATTTTCACGATCAGTAACACTAGTGATCACGTCATCAGGCCACGCCCATGGTCATGTGACTAACAGAAAAAATACAAAGGCTCCCAGGCAAATTACTTTCTCAGGATTTTTTTCATTGATTTAATATTTATATTTAATATTTTCATTACGCTATGCATCGATTTAATTTGTTTCATTTCTAAAAGGTCAGATTTTGAGAGCATTTTGAAATATTGAAAAATTCGTAATTTTTTGAAAAAAGCATGATTTCGAAAAAGGAATGCATAGCTATGTTGCCAACATTGGCTTTAATCAAAATTCGTCGAAAAAGGCTGGATTTAGTGAAAAACCGCGTTTCCTTCAGCATTTAAAGAAACCAAAAGTATGCCTGATATCTATTGGAAGATACCCTATCAGCACGTGCCAATTCACACTACCAGCACAATTCAGTAAGACCAAAGAAAACCACACAGAGTTAGTTTTTCTCTTTCTATTGCTCTTGTTTTTCTGTCTTTCTCTTATTTTGTCTTTGCTTGTACTTTTTTTACTTTGCATTTTGCAAAACACACAAAAAAAACAAGTTTTGCAAGTTTTTGAGTTGTTTTTATTTTCCGTGCTCAGGCTGATGTAAGTGACCGGAAGTCAAATTTCACCTCCTTAGCAACGCGCACGAGCGCACACATGAATCGGTTAATGGGCCCTTAAGCAATAGAACACTTTTTAGGTGTTTACATAGCCTCATCTAAACATGGAAAAAGTGATCTATTGCTGTTACAAAATAATTCTCAAAAATATGCGCAAATCTAAAATGTCACAACCGTGTTTATATACTGTCATCTAAACACACCTATCAACCAATGAGAGTGTGTGCTCAGTTATTTTATAATGTGTGGTTCCATACCCCCCAAGGAGGGTTTTTTCCAGTTTTAACCCCCACCCTCCAGGATTTTCCGTTCCAGGGGGCTTTACAGTACTCCCTCCACCCACTGGAATTTCCATGATTTTTCTACTTGCTCCCCCCTCCCTTACCCCTCGGAAATTCCATATCCATAAATAACAAGACTTAACTCATTAATTGTAATAAAATCCAGCCCCAGCTGTTTATAGTTACACTGTATAGACAAAGACATACTTTTTCACGGTAGACTGCAGACACGGTGCATTCCTTCATGCCATGTTAAAATGTTTGAACCGGTGTTTAAACTAATAAACAACTGTGCTTCACTCCCAAATGGCATAGCAGCTGATGTTTTCTTCATTAAAGGAAGTTTTCATACTGTATAAGAATCTTGGAATGTACATAAAGCTCTTTCAAATAACCGAGTCGAAGTTTTAATTTATGCATGGCCAAAACAACATATCGAATTACTTTACACACGCAGTAAAGTCGTCACACAACATTGTTTTCAAAACAGCTGTTTCCCAAATGTCACTTTATTTTTTCTTTCACCAAAGGAATACATCAATTAAGTCATATGCTGTCTCTGTAGTTTGTAAATGATAGCAAATCCTTTTTATGCCTTAGTTTTTGAGTTATATTTTTGTAAAAAAAATACCTCTTAGTCCGCACGTCAGGTATGTTACGGGTCAATGGGTGAGTGAGTGAGTGAGAGATGTATGTCACACCAATCAGATTGGATCTACTATAAACAGCCAATCAAATTTCTTGTTGTGAAGGTAAATAGTATGTGAGGAGATTTGATCCTGATACAGTTCAGAACAGCCATATTTATTCTTCTATAAAAGAGGAGGAATTATTCATGTATTGGGCTTATTTCGACATCTTCTGAGGTGAGGATTTTGTGGGTGGGTTTGATAAACATTTGCAACTGGATAATCAGTCAAAGAAACATAGTGTTTGGCATATAACTACGAGCATGCAATGAAGAGTGAGCTTTCCCCATTAATTAGATAAAGTTTTCAATTAAATGAGTCTTAGCCACTTTGCTACTAGGTTTAAGATTTGAATGATAAGAACAATTGTATTTTAGAGGAGTGGAATGCACTACTGGGAATTTGATGAGGTTGCAACCAGGTTCAAATCATTTGCATGTTGTATTGAAACCTAACTATTGCTGCAGAGTTCGTAGTAAGTGTTCCGGGCGTGTAGTCAATGTCAGCATCCATTGACAAGTTTCACTGTGAAAAGTGAAGAGACTACAATTAATTTGGTCAACAGAACAAAAAGATATTATTCTGTTGGTGGGTGGGTGGGTAAGTGAGTGCGTGAGTGACTGAGTGAGCAAACGAGTGAGTGAGTGAGTGAGAGATGTATGTATGTCACACCAATCAGATTGGATCTACTATGAACAGCCAATCAAATTTCTTGTTGTAAAGGTAAATGGTATGTAAGAAACAAAAGGTATGTATAAACACAAGGACTTTGGTAATTGAAAGATAAAGAGTGACGTGTATGTTGCCGGTTTGTGATTTTTAGTCCGGTTTGGAGGGGAGTGTGACAGTTATGTACATACGTACATTGGGTTGTTTTAGAGTGCATAATTTTCAGTGTAATGGTGGCTAGTTATGAATGAGATGAGTTTTGAGTTTTGAAGCAGTTCATGAGTTAGTAGTAGGCAAATGACACGAGATATTTTTATTTTTAATTACAAAGGGTAACTTGATACTTTTGTTTTTCACAAGGAGTTAATTTGATTAGAGGTCACAAATCGTGGCTTCTAGTTCTTAGGACATGTTTTAAAGGAGACAAGACCATTTAGATTTGAAGCAGTTCTAACGTTTACAACAGTAACTGCAGGTAACAATTGTTTTGTTCTTATTGCATGCAAATATAACAAGATATTTTTATTTTTTAGTTACAATGGGTAATTTGACACTCTTGTTTTTCACAAGGTAGTAAATTCAATTAGAGTTGACGAATCATCAACACTTGTTCCCACCAGATGTTTGCTATTTTTAGTTACAAATGGTAACTTGACACTTTTATTTTTCATATGGGAGTAAATTCAATCAGAACTTACAAGTTATTGGCTATTGTTCCCAGGATATTAAACAAAAAAGAAGCTTCTATTTGTAGAGTGTTTTTACGTCTCTGCAGTAGCAGTTTAATAGTTTTATTTGATGACATTAATTTTAGTCTGATATTTTTAAAGGTAAAAAGTATGAAAATTGTTCAAATGTTCTTTGAAGACTGTGTGGTGTCAAGTTAAAGTGCATTTAATTAAATCAGACTTTCAACGTGTCAGAGAGGTTTTTTACTTTCTTTCTATTTTTGGTGAAGTAGTGTTGTTGCGTTGTGTTGTGTAAAAAGGGTAAACTTACCACTCGTCTAAAATGTGAAAAGTTCTCTTGAAGTAAAGAGAAGTAAAAATTGCAGGAAGGATATTGTTATTATGAAGTTGTTTGTGTGGTTATTACAAAGAGTTGCAGAAATGTTAACAAATCTCGTTGTGATTGCGTCATGGCCTACTTTGCGTCAAAGGTGGCTGGGAATATTTCGTATGGTAAGTGTGGTGTCATTCAAGATTTTTGAGTTATTTTTTTGTAAAAAAAAATACCTCTTAGTCGGCGTGTTGGGTATGTTATGGATGGGTCAATGGATGAGTGAGTGAGTGAGAGATGTATGTATGTCACACCAATTAGATTGGATCTACTATAAACAGCCAATCAAATTTCTTGTTGTAAAGGTAGATGGTATGTGAGAAGATTTGATCCCAACACAGTTTAGAACGGCCATATTTATTCTTCTATAAAAGAGGAGGAAGTATTCATATATTGGGCTTACTTCGACATTTTCTGTGGGTAGGCTGAGGATTTTAATAACGAACGAGATGAACCTTCAGGTTTGAAACAGTTCGTGAGTTAGTAGTATGCAAATGCAACAAGATATTTTTATTTTTAGTTACAAAGGTAACTTGATACTTTTGTTTTTCACAAGGAGTAAATTCAATTAGAGGTCACGAATCGTCACTTCTAGTTCTTAGGACATGTTTTAGAGGAGACAAGACTTTAGATTTGAAGCAGTTCTAACGTTTACAATTATAGTAAGTGCAGGTGATGATTGTTTTGCTCTTGTTGCATGCAAATATAACGAGATTCTTTTATTTTTTAGTTACAAAGGGTAATTTACAAGGGAGTAAATTCAATTAGAGCTGACGAATCGTCACCACTCTTTCCCACGAGATGTTTGCTATCTTTAGTTACAAATTGATAACTTAACACTTTTGTTTTTTATATGGGAGTAAATTCAATTAGAGCTGAAAAGTTATCGGCTATTGCTCCCAGGATATTAAACAAAAAAAAAAAAGCTTTCATTTCTGGATGGTTTTTACGTCTCTGCAGTAGCAGTTTGTTTTTATTTGATGGGCATTTTATGACATTCTTTTCAGTCCAATATTTAATTTTAAAGGTAAAAAGTATCAAAACTGCTCAAATGTTGTTTGAAGACTGTGTGGCACCAAGTTAAACTGCAGTTTAATTAAATCAAACTTTCGATGTGTCAGAGAGGTTTTTTCTCTTTCTTTCTATTTTCAGTGAAGTAGTGTTTTTGTGTTGTGTTGTGTAAAAAGCGTAAACTTACGACTCATATAAAATGCGAAAACGTCTCTTAACTTGAGTATTTTTGAGCAAAAGTTCCTCTTGGGGATTGGAAGGGCTATGTGATTGGTGAGTGAGTTATGCATGAGCGGGTGTCACACAAATCACAGTGTGGGTTGTATCAAAGAACGAATCAAAGAAAGAAAATAAGATGGTATCTACATTAATCTGGAGACCTGTCAGATTACTGTAGTTTGTTCAGTCAAACATTTTATGGCTTACTATTTAGCTATCTTACTATTACCAATGTAACATTGTATGCACATCATAAATTCCCAGTTTCTTTCTTGCTGTACATCGCAACCAAAACAACTTGTCAAATTAACCAAATCATTACTGTAACTTACTGCAACTTACAGTAATGATTTGGTTAATTTGCCATGAATGCTCCTATTTCTGAGACTTTACAAAAAAAAATAACTCCTGCACGCCTTGCGTGCCTATGTTTTGAATTGTCATACATTTCATATGTGAAACACGCATTGTTCAGTCGGCCTATAAATGACCGAATGAAATCTCGCCTACCGCTCCAATTACAGCGCTCCTCACTGTCCACGTTTACATATATAGTTCAAGACAAATGGCTTTGAATCGACTTTGCTCACTTAAAGCAAACTATTAACTACACGGATAATGATGAAAATATGTGATAACCTAGTTACCGCAAATCCTAAATGGGGAATAATTTTGTATGAGTATCCAACGAAATAAACAAAGTACCAATCGCATTTAATTGACAGCATGATTAATGCTGGAAAAAGCATCTGAGCTGCGTTTAAGCTAACTACAGCACGATTTTCAAAGTATATTATCATCAACTTCATTGTTCATATATTGCTGCACCTCTTCGTCGGCATTTTGTTCAACTCGATGTCCAGCAAACACAATACTCAGGATTGCTCTCTGTCATACAACATCAGAAGAAAAATGGAAAATATATGACCAAGAATCTAACATTTATTTCTCAACGGATGGAACATTTCTGTTGGTTTGGTTACCTGAATCAATTGGGAAAGTACAGTAGTGTTTATTCAATCACATTTCAGACCCACTGGAAAAAAACTCCTCGAGTAGCCCTCCTCCCCTTCGGAAATTTACCTCTTTCAGACCCCCCTACCCCTCGGAATTTCCGTGACCCTCCATGGGGGGGAGGGGGGGTATGGAATGGATATTTTCTGGAACCACACAATAAGCATCTGTAGCCATTATCCTGCTTGGCATGACTATGCCGCATAATGATCTACTAAATTACTGCGCATTTCAAGCATGGATGCATTCACTTAGCAGGAAGAAGCTTAGTTAAATGCAAAATACTGTATTCACCAAGCTACATGTACAAGTATGTTTTTAAACCCCTCCTGGGTGGAATGCATAATCCAGCAGTTAATTTGAAGATCTCCAATCATACTCCTGGGTAGAGAGAGAGACAATAGAGCAAAGTGTCTTGTCCAAGGACACCATATATACAATGACCTCAGCCAACAACCCTACTCCTCCCTGGGAGTGGGAAGAACAGAGACTCTGGGGATACTACTGCCTGGCCAGGACTCAAACTAAGAGTGCTATAAGTTGATATAACCATTAACTGAAATGTGCCTCACTTTCAAGGTTATACCTGACCTGCAAATGCAGACGTATTTCCAGCTGTCACTTGGTTCTGCCGAAAAATAACGTCTGCAAACCCAAGCCAGGAAACAATTTCTGTGACGTAATGACTTTTGTTTCTCCTTGGTCAATTAGATTCCATCATAGATTGAAACTCAAGTGCTCCTCGCAGCGAATACCTCACGCAGTAGTTCTCGGGTTATTTGAGCCAAACTGTGATTGGCTTATAATTCCTACGTCACAGAAATCGTTTTCTGGCTCGGGTTCGCAGACGTTATTTTTCAGCAGAACCAAGTGACAACCGGAAATACGTCTTTGTTCACAGACTAGGTTATACCTTGAATAGTTCAGACTGAGACAAATTTCAAGACACTTACCGTTACTGCTGGAAACCCCACTAAAGGGAGAAGAACATGATGAAGAATGATGAGTTTCTTCTTTCTGTAGAACTTTGTCCATATATAGTGCAGGCTTCTCTGTGGATCTTCTTGTTTGTCCTCCAGATAGGCTCCAATAAACATCACCACCACATCATAATAGAAATAACTCAGTCCAAAGCATGCATACAGGACTAGGATTGGTTGCCTGGAATATCACGTGAACATAGTACAGTGATTCTACAATTTTTGTGACAACTGTCAAAATGACTGTGAGTAACCCAACAGGGTTCCCATGACAGTTAGAGACAAAACAAATCAAGATGTGGAGGAGATTTAGCATCCCAGCAGCATGACAATGCATGCTTAACTTCAATAATACTTAATGGCTTCCTTTTCTCAATCAGCGAGTGAAGATAGCGAGCAGGAGAGGGAATCTGGAGATAATAGCTGATCAAATTTAGGCAGTAGAAAAACTATACATAATTTGTTTTATTCTTAACAATAAATTGAAGTATGAAGATGTGGCTGATCATTGCAGTTATACACACAACTTAGGCAGCTGTGAAATTCAGGCCCAGAAAAAAAAGAATTGAAGTTTTAGCTTGATTTTATGTCTTAGCTTTATTCAATGGACCAGAGTAAAAGTTGTGCTTTAATTAGGATTGCTTTTTGTTGTACAGTTCCATGAATTATCGAAAGAACGTCATCAGTGTAAAATTGCTCAAAAATCTGGGGCAGGCTTCAATTTAAGCCAAAATGTTTAAAGGACTGTTCTTACAAAGCTAAACATTACAGTAACTGGAATGTTCAGAGGGACCGTGGGGGGGGGGGGGGGGGGGAGGTTTCCTACCAAAACCCTTCCAGGGTAGGGCTATCAGCCTATGGCTATTTCTATTGCCAATTACCATGTTGCATGGCAGGAACAATGAAAATGTTTTGTACTAGAAAGAACATATTTTCCCATAGGAAAAAGAATCTATAGTTCCTGCCATGCAACATAGCCGCTGTGCAAAACCAGTCTAAATAGTGGCTAAGATACTTAATGGCAGTCACAGGGAAGGTGTAATCAAGGCTCTCTTTAATTTGTTAAATTGTTAATTTGTGAAAAAAATTCTGCCTTCATTTCATTTTATAACTTATTGACTCCTACTGTACAACAAGAAACAGAGAGTGATGGGAAATTAAACAGTTTAGGAGAATGCTTTAGTGAGAACAAAGAATAGTAGAATTATTTAATGGCATGTAAAAAAAATGCGAGAGTACTCTTACCAACTGATAATAAAAACAGCCATTTATGATAAATATATACATGTAATTACTTTGTTTTATTGAGTGTAATTTATTCTTTTGAATTAGTTTTGCAAGCTTTAATTAACAAGATTTAAGGACCTCTTTCTCTCAATCTGAATGCCTGTTTGCATTTGTGGTTTAGTAAAAAAGAAATGTACAAAAACAATTGCTCCAAATATCATTTTTTTTTTTACAACTACTAATTGCATGCCTGACATTTTCACGCAAAACCCAAATTATCTGAGAAAGGAAAAAATTGAAACCGTGTAATCCTGCGATCAGATACGCTAAATTTTGGGTATAGCATGTCAAATTGGGCGGTGAAATTTGCTTCCCGCTGACTTTTGATTGGATAAACTTTCAAGCCACCACCACTGTAATTTTTTTGGAAAAAGAGTCGTCTATATGATGTCAAATCAGAGAAAGGATTGTTTCTATTAAGGCGATCTATAATACATGACAAAACGCGCGCTAAAGAAATGGGTGTTACTAAAATTTCGGTGGTGATTAAATTCACCGTTTTCACCATAAAAAAATAAATTAAAATAAAAATATTTCGTTTCTCGTTCTTTAGCAGAAACTATAGTGAAGTTATACATACTATTGTCAAATTTCAAAGATGCGATATTTTTTGAAGCATATACTGTCCAAATCCACCTGTTTCTCGGACTTTGACAAGAAAACAATTTGTCTAAATTTACCTCGATTGAAAATGTCAACAGATGTTCAAGAGCCGTCGAAAAGAGGCACAGAAAATCTGACGATGCCGTTTGCCAGTGAATGCTTTCAACGATACCAAAACACACAAGCTCTCGACACGGCATAACAAGCAGCAAAATGTCGAAATGAGAGCTTATCAGTTCAAGTAATTAATTGTTCGCGGAAGTCGCTTTTACCTGTCTAGCATAATGTCGGTGGAAGTGAAAACAACTTTTAAACCAACGATAGAAGCAGCCAGTGCTTGAAGGGAAGAAACAAACCTGCCGAAATTAAACAGCAAGAATGACTGATGGAAGAAGTTATTTTACCTCTTAAACACATCTAAAACTATCAAAAATATTCCAAGCCGTCCATGGCTGGTGTAAATATCAGTTTACGCACTCGCTTCTCAAAAATTCTACAATAATGTATTCTTCACCTACCGTGTACTAATGGAAAATCTGTCGACATAACTTAGTCTTGGTGAAATATATCTTTGGAGATATGTGAAGAGTACGTGGGACAACGGAAACGTGAAGAAGCCGGCTATAAACAAGTGTAAGCCCACCATTTTCGCGACGTGATTTCCCATGCACGCAAATGCTAATTTTGGTTGTTGTCAATTTTCGGGGTCATCGGTGAACATCACGCCACTCTCCCGATAATGCTGCGAAGATTGTTCGGGACGTCCGATGTCGTTTTCCGAGGCTGTCCGATATTACTGACAGTGCACTGAGAGGTTGTGGAACTTCTTTTTAGGGGCGAAAATGAGAAGATCGAGAAATCCAACTTCTTCGGCGACGAGTCAGTCTAGCAGTTTAGCGACTGGTTCTTCAGGCAACAGCACCAGCACAAACACAGTTCCTTCCCTGCTCAAAGAACTTCACGGTCTTGTGCTGCAAATTCAGGTGATGTTTAGAACACTTTACCAGCTTTAGTCTTAATTCAAACCTTTGTTTTCTGCCGATTAAGTAGTGGAGTTATCTATGTTGACGATATCCCCATACATGCCATTTTATTACCACAAGTTTTGCGAGTGACAAGATTCCAATCTTTGAAATCTTCAACAAAGGATGAAAGACGCCATATTGAAGTTGAAGAAAAGGGCCTGGGGAGAGTGAAATGAGTTGAACCAACCGTGCCAGTAATGAGGCCCTGTTAGGGGTAACTTCCAACAAGCGACATGGCCTTGAAACGGCAACACGACAGCCACGAACTGAACGACAGACTACTCCAGCGAAATAGGGAAAGGGACACCAATGTCAAAACAGACCGACAGCAAATTTCAGATTTGTGAAAGCAGTGAATGTTTTAAACAACGTCAATAACGTTTCAATAAAACCAATAAATGAGTCATAAATACGTCTCATTTTACTGACCAAAATATATTAATGTCATTAATGACATTAATTAACAAAAACTAATATCCAACTAGGGCTCGTCACAGAGGAGGATTTCGTGACAAGTCCAAAGAGCATCTGGGTAGGAGACTAGACCCACATGCACATGCACTCCATCTATCTGTCATTTGTTCGAGATATTTTACTTCATCTGTCACCGAGATACTATAGCAGGCAAAGTGGATGTAGGACATTTTCAGAGAGGAGACAACTTTGTCAAACTGACAGAGATGTTGTACGAGACATTTCTTAGATATCAAAATGAAGTGGAAGATTTTCTGCCAGACAAAGGAAGTTGCGAGGAGACCAGCAACCTTGACTCCGAAGATGAAAGCCAAGCAGACGGTGGTCTTTGGTAGAGTGCCCTTGTGTACATCATCTGGAAGGAGTGTTATTCGCCCAGACCGTTTGAACCTCTGAGTAGAGCTTTTGAAATGATAGACAGCCCTAAAATATATACTATTATTACTCCATTGCTGTTGTGTCTTCAGTGACTTCAGTGGATGTTTTAGTATTCTCTACATTGCTATCATGTCAAATTTGATACAAGGCATTCACTTTTAACTGGTAGTGTCACATCAATTTGTTATTTTATTGGGGTCATTACTAGTCTAGCCATGGATCAAGGTTGAATAAACTGCACCTACAAAAACTGAAAGTCACTGTGGTCTCAGTTTTCAAATTATCTTCTTATCATTATTAGTATTATTATTATTATTATTATTATTAATAAGACAAAATTCCGACAGGCGACATAAGAACCTTGCAAAGTCCCGACATAGCTGCTTGTGAAATTCAGACAGGGGACATGGGCACCCCCCTAACAGGGCCTCATCAGCTCCACTTCAGAGGTCCTGTTAGAGGGGTTCTTTATGTCATTTCCCAAAGTACCGATTTTCATTTTGCAAAGTACAGATTTCATTTAGCTTTATTTCGTTTCGCAAAGTACCATTTCACAAAGTCAATAAGCCGAAGGGCAAAGCCTAGACAAAGTGTGATCTCCTGGTCTGCCAGAGTGAGGGTTGGGAACAGGACTGTGATAAACAACCCTGCCCCATAAATAAAGCTATTTGTTACAGAAACTGGAAGCATTTATGACAGCATATCTAAAGTGCAGGAACACAATCTTCTATTTTGTTTTAGAACATAGCATGTAAAAACAAAACTATTTACATAATTTTTAGAAGGGACAGTGATTATACTGGGAACAAAACATCTAGGAAAATATGTGCCTTATAATTTCCAGCTGTGCATGTACAAAAAAATAAATGCACGCTCAGCTCCAAAAGTGGGTGTACAGCAGCTATATTCTAAATATCAAGATGAATTGGCTGATAATTTTTTTGTCTATTTGTCTAATGATTACTGATACAGCTGTTTATATAATAACTCATTCTAGGAGCAACGGACACAAAGTGAACAAAATCTTTCTACAATTACAAAAACCCACGAGAAGATGAAGACAGAAGTTAGAGGTAAACTTTTGAGCAAACTGCCTTTCGACATCATTTCAGATTATGTTGTTAGCAAGGGATTTAGAATGATTTAGGGTTTTGTAAGGCATTTAAGTCCACAAATCCCTTTAATTTGTTAGTTGACGAAATTCAGCTTTTATTTAGAACAAGTTAAAGGTGAATAAATTTATTTTGCTGTTTCTTGATGTTTGTATATATTTCCACTGGTAGTTAAAAAATAGAATTTAAAGAGCTGATGTAATGCCTTAATGACCTTTCCACTTTTGCATGCATTCCATTCCCATAAATATCTGTGTGTTTTCTGCAGTGTCTTCTTACTTCAAGTCAAAGTTGCGAGGTTTGTACAAAACAGCGGGTACTGATGCAGAGACTGAAGTAGAGTAAGTATGTAATGGTGTGGTATTATATACAGTATTTAACACAGTGACTTGTGAACAAAATATTTATGACTATATCAGTGTTCATAGGGGTCATGGAAAACCTGGAAAGTTGTGGAATTTTATAATTTCATTTTCCAGGTCTGCTGAAAGTCGTGAAATTGAGGTGTGGGTCATGGAATTAAACAAATGTACTTTCTGAGAATAAAAAGGCAAAAAGATCAAAAGTTGAAAAAATAACAGACAGATCAGAAAACTGGTTTTAATTTGAGTAAAAAATAGACACTACCTTAAATAATAGATTGTTTCAATGACAATACTTAGAGAACAACTGCTTAACATAGGCCATGGAAAACTTAGAAAGGTCATGGAAAGTCATCTGATAGAATTTTCAAAGCTCAAAAGAGTATAAACCTTGTTTATACTATATCCAAATTTGAACCTCAATCTATGATTTTCAGTTGCTATATAGCTTTGGCAGCTAAAATAGGATCAAATTATGCAGTTGCCTGCATATTTATAAAGAGTTTTCACTGTATTTTGTATATCCTTTGGCCTTTTAACCATAGGTTGTAAAAATTTAAATTAAATCTGAGCGATTTCGCAAAAACATACCTGCTAGGTTTCTGACAGACCTAGCAAGTTGCTCTAAACCTAGGCGGGGTGGGGGGGGGGGGGGGTGGTGGGGAAGGGGCTCCCTCAAGGCCAGGATGGGGACATGGCCCAGGCACTGGCCTATCTGGTGGTGCGTTACTGGCAGCCAGCCATCAATTGCAGTGGGGAGGGGAGGGTGTCTTTCACTGTCACTTTCACCTAGCTAGACTTGAGTTTTCAATACCAAATAACATTGATATCGACTATGTGGCTGGGCACTTTGCTCACTTGTTGAACATTGCTTGAGGGTTCTGTGGTGACATGGGACCCTTCTGCCCTGCTGCCCTGCTGCCCTGCTCCCTGGGGTGCTTGCGTGACGGGCCAATATCTTAGCTGGAGGGGGTGGTGGTCAAGGCACTTGTAGCTGCAGGGATTGTCTTTGAGCTCTTTGTGGGCATGTGTTTTGCAAATACAGTCAGTTATATTCACTAGGATACAGTATCTCTACAGTGAGAATGAGGCATTATTGATTTGTTGTCTTTTGTCTTTCTTTTATTTTCAGTATAATAAAAAAAGCATTGGACAAGATAGCCATCATCAAAGCAGTCAGAAATGACAGGAGGATTGGTTAGAAGAATCTTTAATTTATTTGTGTATATTCTACCCCTTTCACTTCTGATCCCAGGTGTTTTGTAGCAGAAAAAAACTGACACCGTGATTGTGGAAGTCTAGCAGTTCTCATAAGCTTGTAATTCTATTTGTTGTCATGGTGTAGCAGCTGTTATTGTTTTAGGGCTAGGGGCATTGTTTCTGTTGTCTGTTCTATTGCTCTGTCAACGGGTATTGAGCCATTCATGTGAGACCTTACGAGAGCTGCTACATGAGCCCCTGATTGGACACCTCTAGTAAATGTAAGCAGACACCTTCCTTTGGTCCTTCAGGCTATATAGATTGTCTAACAAATGACACTGCTTATATACAGCTATATAGCCCTCCTTTTAAAAGTTATTGTTATTAGAAGCAAGACAAAGACTAACTGGTTGAGGAGAAATAAATTATTTAGTTTCCAAATGTAGTGCTTTTTTCTCCAAAGTCTATCTATGAGTGGGTTAAAAAATGGTCAGGAACTCCAATAATATAATTTATGAGAGTGTTAATGCCACTGAAGTCAGAATGACAGTAAAAAGACAATAAAACTGGTGAAGGTCACATAATTTGTCATTCACCTTCCTTCTTTCAAGTCATTGGTATTCTGTCTGAGATTAGCACAAGCAAAACAAAATAAATGTTCAATAGTATGTTTCAAAGTTATTCGGAAATTTATGGCACCGTAATAAATGCAATGTTCACATGCTTCCAGTTTTATGTAACTTATTGTTTTGATTGTGCTTTAGTCAGAGGTGGTAGCAGCCAGCTTGGCAATCAGGAAACTGGAGAGCCAAGGTGATTGATTGCTTTATTTACAAATGTCTGAATAGTAAATGCATTGTTATTGAAATAGACTTTCAGTAACCTGTTAAAGGCAGTGTAGAAAAATAATTTTTGTCTACTCAAATATATCACAAGAACAATAATTCATACTATGTTACACATAGTAATTACAGAAAGCAGTATTACAAGTGGATGGATTAAATTGAGTACTTCCAGTTTCCTGGGAATAGTTTATGAAAGGAGTCATTTTTTGCCTAATGTTTTAACTAAGGGGAGTGAAACAATTGGCTAAAACAAAGAAATATGCTTGGTAAAAGCTAGTCTAGAATACTTGCACATCAGTCAACATCAGCAAGTAATGAAAGAAAATCTGTCAAATACAATTTGTTGTACAGTCGGGCCTCTATTAGGCAGCCACCTATTAAGCGGCCACTCTCCATTAAGCAGCCACTTTCCAAAGTCCCACATTATTTGTCAGTAAAATCCTGTATTTGATACCTCTTTTCAACGGTCACCTCTTTTAAGCGGCCACGGCCACCTTTTTGCTGTTGCAGGTTGAAAATTTTTAAGTTTGTTTTTTAAGCAGCCAACAAATTACCTTTTCAAGCAAAATGGTGACAGATAATATGACAGTGATAACTGATAACAGCAAGAACTACAATTTAATCTCCACTACACAAGCCGCAATAAACATGCAAGTGTTTCACACCCAGCGCTATAGAAACATGATAATAGATAGAGCACCCACTGTTTTGCTTCACCCAAAGACTGTACATCACCATGCACATCATTGATCAACTCCGACACTTTGCCCAGTTTCACGGTTACCAGGATCTTGCCCTGTCTATTGGAAAGGCAAATGACGACTCTGAGCTCCACAATGGCAAACAGCAGTGACGGATCATTGCGTTTGACAGAACGTAGTTCTAATTGCGTAATGCATAAAAATTCAAGACCTGTGTATCTATCTATCCATAGGGGAACACCAATTTTGCCCCCCCCCCCCCCCCCAAAAAAAAAAAACAAATTCTTCAGGGGTGAATGACATCATGTCCATTCTCGTCGTGTCTCCATGTGTTTATCTGCTGTCACCGGCAAGTTGCGGTATTTGAAGTTTGAAGTTAGAGTTATGGTGTTAAATGACCTTGTAGATAAGATTTATCGATGTCTTCACGAAATGTACACAACTTTTGGGACAAACACAAAGGTGCAGTTCGGCTGCCTGTT